>NC_061109.1:31040932-31048432 GCF_015104395.2 Macrobrachium nipponense
ATCTAGGAAAGGGATGACATTGTTATTTTCAACTCCAACAGTGAAATTTATGGATGGCACTAAATTATTCAATTTAGACAGTAAATCATTTACATCGATACTAACAGGTAAGACTACTAAGAGGTCATCTACATATCTGTACCATTTTAAAGGGACAAGTGTGATATTCGGGAGATGTTGTCTTTCAAAAAATTCCATATATAAGTTTGAAAGGAGAGGTGATAAAGTGTTACACATGGCCATACCAAATATTTGTTGGTAATACTCTCCATTAAAAATAAATCTGCAAAAACAAATACATAACTTAATTAGTGAAATGATGTGACTAACGGACATAGGCAATTCATGCAATACAAGTTCATTACTTTAATATTCTAGCACAGAGTCTATATGGACTTTTGTAAACAAGGAACATACATCAAAACTGACAAAGATATCACTAGGGTTTAGTACAATGCTATTTAACTTTTTCACAAGATCAAGAGAATTCCGGATGTGTGAATTAGATACAGTTTCAAGTAGCGGGATAACAATTTAGTAAGATATTTAGATAGTTTATAAGCAATTGATCTTGCATTACTAATAATTGGGCGCATAGGTTTGTTTTCCTTATGAGTTTTGACTAGGCCATATAAATCAGGTAATGAGGGACACTTTAGAGTTAACTTACACAAAAGTTCTTTTTTATCTTTAATAATTTGTTTGATATTGATATTAAAGTTTTTTATTACTTGGTCCAACTGGTTAGAAGCAGTTACTTGGGCGTGGGCAATGTGTGTGAGTTCGTGCGTGTGTGCGAGCTTCGTCCCTACATAACAAGTAAGTAAGATTACCAAGGGGGGGAGATCGCTACAGAATCGGCAGAGCCAAGATAGCTTCTTCGAAAGTATTTTGGGTGAAGTGCCTATGAACACTGTGTTGAATGCTTATCAATATGTTCTCCTGTCTTTTTATAGGCGATTCTGAGACAGAGGAGAACTGAATATGGGGACTTAATTGATATGGGAACTTGACTAATTTTTCATGGTGTTACTGTAATATGACTATGCCTAATTCTATGACTAAGATAATGTTGGTTATTGTAGTAGAAATATGGAGTGGGTTATCTGAGTTCAACCTTTCATTTAATAATTTTGTTAAGAACCTGAGTTTATTTATCTAATACTTTGCTCTTAAATAAATGTATTTTTGTAGTTCACGAGTCTGATTTAATGGCCTTAGGTAATGGAGAGAGAGAGAGAAAGAGAGAGAGAGAGAAAGAGAGATGCCAGTGTTTTGCTGCTACACGGCTATTGCTACCAGACCCTTTTAAGATAGAAGTACCGAGGTTAGGATTCGGTAATATATATATATATATATATATATATATATATATATATATATATATATATATAGACAGATATATATATATATATATATATATATATATATATATCTATCTATCTATATATATATATATATATATATATATATATATATATATATATATATATATATATATATATATATATACATATCTATCTATCTATATATAGATAGATAGATAGATATAGATATGTATATATATATATATATATATATATATATATATATATATATATATATATATATATATATATATATATATATATATAATCGTTCTGTGGACAAGTTATATACACATCTTCAGAGGGTGTTCATGATACAAGTTGTAAAAAGATCGAGTTTATTACAAGGAAACGTTTCGCACATGAAACATCTGTGCATCATCAGTCTTCAAAGAGAGTCATGGTTTGACAAACACAGCGTTTCCTCTTGGTATTTATTATCCAAACCTCACGGTACAAGATACAGTTCAGTACTGAATACTGAGAAATAGTATATACAGGAAGTAAACAATAATTATGATAGTTAACAGCAAAAGCACTTAAGAACTATTACAGCAATAATTAGCATAACAGTTTTATGAATATTACTTCGGAGAATAACAATCGTTAGACAGTTAAGTATACAAACTATCTCAAGAGCAATAAGACAAATAAATAACATATAAAACTATAAAACTCAAACAGAACTCACATATATTAAAATAGTCTTAAAATTAACCAGAAAAAAAGAAAGAAAAAGTACAAAGTAAAAACAGTAAAAAGAGAAAGAACATCCAAAAACACTAACCGTCCATGAGTAGGTGAAGACTTTAACTATGCCAGGTATAGAGTTGCTGAAAAATATTACCATTTAACGAAGGAACAAATATCTTAATGTATAATGACTCGAGGGTAGTTAAGTGATCAGGATGTTTGATATGATCTATTATTGTGAACTGTTCTTTATGGAGCTCAATTTTACAATTAAAAGCATGGTTCTTGATATTAGAAAATTCTGGTTGTTTTAATCTTTGTCCTGTTCAGAAACTAAAACCTAAATGACTGCAATATCGGACCCTCAGCAACCTTCGAGTTGAACCAACATTAGAACCTGGACATCCAGGCCATGTGAATTTGTATATGACGCTGGATTTCATAAAGGGCTGAAGGCGATCTTTGAAATTAAAACTGGAACCTATTGTACATGGATTGTTTGGTATTAATTTGACCTTGAGACACGGAATTTCTTGTTCAATGATTTGTTTTAAATTGGACATGAATGTCAGATCAGAAATATGAGGAACAGTTGCATAAAATAACCTTTTTGGAACATCAAAATTAGGAGATAAAGGCTGAAAAACCTCGCAAGTATCTGGTTGACAATTGTTTTATAAATAAGTCTTGTGGATAAGAGTTGCACTTGAAAAAAAAAATGAAATCTCATCATGAAAAATTTTCCAAGAAGATAAATACTTAAGGGGCCTATTTACCAATGTTTGGATGATGTTTAATTTAAAAGAATGTTGACAGGAACTATATAAATTATTAGTAAGTCCTTTATAGGTACGTTTTCTGTAGACTGGCGTGGCAAATTCTGAGCTTATAGTGATTTTCAAATCTAAATAAGGTAAAGTATCTTCATTTTCAACATCTACTGTAAACTTGATATTTGGGGGAGCGTTATTAATAAATTCTCAAAATGAGGAACATTGCCAAGGATGCTGAAATAACGCGAAGGTATCATCTACGGTAAAAAGAGGGTCTAAAATTAGAGTTACAACCATTTAACAATTTCGACTTGAGGTCTGACGTAAAAACGTTAGTAAAGATGGAGCCTAAAGGAGACCCCATGGCGACTCCATAGACATGCGAATAGAGCCGGTTGTTAAATATGAACATTAAATCTTGCACAGCAAGATCAAGTAATTGTTTAAAAGTAGCCTGATTAAAACCATAAAAGATAGTATCATCATTGGAAAAAAATTTGTTTAAAATAATGCCAATGGTTTCATTGAGTGGAACATTTGTGAAAAGAGATTCCACATCAAAACTTGCCATAAAATAGTCTCCATCCTGTCTAGAAATTAATTGTTGAAATTCATATCCATTTTTTAAGGAAAATTTACCGATAAAAAATTAAGATAAAAGTCCTGCCAGAAATTTTGAAATGGAAAAGGATGGACTATTGTAAGCGGCCATGATTGCTCTTAGAAGTCAGGTTTGTAAATTTTCGGTAAACCATAAAGAATGCTGAAAGAAGAGGCAGTCACAAAAAGCTGCTGATAGGTAGTTTCATTTATGGTATTATCATTTTTTATTTTCCTCAAGAATCTATTAATTTTATCCTTTCTTTTGTATACATCTAAAAACGCGGGTTCACCGTGGGAAACAAACTTGGAATTGTCGGAGAGAATAGTTTCCATTATTTGTATGTAATCAGTCTTATTCATAATAACTACCCCCTTGCCCTTATCTGGTTTACACAAAATTATGTCTTCTTGTTCCTTTAACCTCAATAGTATTTTCAGATGTGACGATCTAAAAAGATGGTGTGCAACTAGTTCTTAATTTCAAGTAGGTTTTGTGAGCCAAATTAATATTTCTTGTTGAAGCTTACAGATATCCTGGTTAAATTCAAATTTTATCAGTCTTTGAAACAGTTTCAAAAGGTAAGAAAAACCTGGCATAGTTAGGTCTATAGGAGGGTAAGCAAAAGTCTAACCCAAAAGACAGTAAAAATTCTTCTCTCTTCGATAAAACATAACTGGAAAAGTTTAATATACATTTATTTCTGGAATGGAAATTGGGATGGACAACACCGAGATTCAACAGTTTTTTCTGATGTCTCGAAAATACCTCAGAGATATAGTTATTAATAATTTACAAAACATTCTCTGATAAATCAGGCGATCAACCATGGACAAATCATTAAACAACACATTCTTCAGTTGTTCTGCAGTAACAGTTAACAGGTTAATAGAGCGGATCTTTACATTCAATTTCGCTCTTAAGTAAGGTTCTAAGTGTATCTTTGTAGAACTCAAGTAATTATACAGAGCAGATTTATACAATCTGAAGCAGACGAATTTGGGAGTGGCATTATTCAGTTGGCAGTATTGGAGAAAATCAAGATCTGCCTTGGCCTTTTCCAGTCGAAGAGTCTTTTTTCCAGTTTTCTTGAAGTGGCGATAGTAATGGGCGGATAACGGTGCTTGAGTAGTTGAGCAAACTGGTGAGTTCCCTGTAGTCGAAGACGGAAAGCGAACAGGAGGACGAAGAAAAGTTTCAGTATCATCTCAGGAGATATGTAGTCGTTCAGTGGAGAAATTATATACGAATCTTTAGAGGGTGGCCATGATATAAGTTGTAAAAGGATCAAGTTTATTACAACGAAATGTTTCGCACGTGAAACATCTGTGCATCAGTCTGCAAAGAGCAATAATACAAATAAATAACATATAAAACCATAAAAGACAAACAGAACTCACATGTATTAAAATAGTCTAAAAATTAACCAAAAAAAAAAAAAGGAAAAGAAAAAAAAGTACGAAGTAAAAACAGTAAAAAGAGAGAGAACACCCAAATGCTAACCATCCATGAGGAGAGAAGATGGAATGACCTGTCGTCAAATGCAACCACTCTATACCTAGAATAGTTAACGTCGTCACCTGCATTTGACGACAGGTCATTCCATCTTCTCTCCTCATGGACGGTTAGTAGTTTAGGTGTCCTCTCTCTTTTTACTATTTTTACTTCGTACTTTTTTTTTTCAATTTTATGACTATTTTAATACATGTGAGTTTGTTTGTGTTTTATGGTGTTATATGTTATTTATTTGTCTTATTGCTCTTTGCAGACTGGTGATGCACAGATGTTTCATGTGCGAAAAGATTCGCTGCAATAAATTTGATCCTTTTAAACTTATATCATGAACACCCTCTGAAGATTCGTATATATTATATATATATATATATATATATATATATATATATATATATATATATATATATATATATATATATACTAAAGAAGAAAATAAATGTGTCAATGAATTGTGATGCATCAGCTTCCTTGGGTTGGAAACAGAGAGAGCCTATCAACAGCCTTCTTTGAAATGAAGGAACTGATGATTATGCATTGTGAGGCCGAAGCCTGTACAGTTAGTTGCTATGGAACTTTAAGGTATGTCTGATAACTACATGTGTTTGTGCGTGTAATGATGGGTCCAACTGCCCGACATTTGAGGAAAAAAGCCACACTCCCCTGAAACAAAGATTAGGGCGGTTTGGAGGACACGAGGTGTTGAAAGAAACCTATCAAAGAGGTAGGGCACATTTAGAAGACTTAGGAACAGTTGCCTTTGTAAAGAGAGAAGTGTGATCTGTATACATTTATTTAACATTAATTAATTAATTTTGTGTTAGGAAATATAATGGATATATCTCTTTGTTTAGATGGGTCCCATGTCATTCTAGAGAACGGGATTCTCTAAAGACTCGACTACTGAAATGTAGTGATTGACAATATAGGAGTTTGGGGGTGACTACTTAACCTAATTCAGGAGAATAGAATGACAATTTACAGTTTTTTTGTGGGTAAGACTTAGTTCTTAATATGACATCTTTAAGTAACTTTGTTCCCTATTGTGTTCATCCAGTTTGGGAAATAAATAGCATAATTTTGTATTTACGTGAATTCATGAGCCTAGTTTGATATCGTTTGCAGACGGAGACAGCCAGCAACTGAAAGGTAAGAGTTGCCACTTGTCTAGTTTTGATTAACCAGTGCCGTATGATTAATTTGCTCTGGTCATATATATATATATATATTCTATATGTATATATATATATATATATATATATATATATACAATATAATATATAGTATATATATAGATATATTAATATTATTATATATATTATATATATTAATATATATATGTATATATATCTTTATATATATATATATATATATATATATATATATAATATATTATATATTATCTATGTTTTTAATATATATTTATATATATTCTATATAGATATTATATATATATATATATACATGTCTTATATATATAAATTATATATATATATTAATATAGTATAATATATATATATATATATATATATAATATATATTATATAGATATATTATATTTATTATATTACATATATATATAGTATATATATAGATCTAAATAGATATAATATAAATTATATATAATATATATATATAAATAGATATTAATATATATATATAATATATAATATTATATTTTATTAGTATATAATATATATATATGTATATATATAATATATATATTATATATATATATAAATATATATATATGTTATATATATATATATATGTATATATATATATATATATATATATATATATATATACTACCTATCTCTTACACTTATATAGATCTATTTATATATATATTAATAATATATATATATTATATAGATATATATATATCTTATATATCCTATTTAAATATATAATATATATATATAATATTTTTTTTTATATATATTATATATATAGATATATATATAATTTCGATATATATATATATATATATATACTTATATATATATATATATATCTCTCTTTATATATATATATCATATATATAGTATATATATATATATTATATATATATATTATTATATTATAAATATTATATATGTTAATATATATATATATAAATATATATTATAGATTATAAGTATAATATCATATTTAATATACAAATATTATATTATAATAGATATATATATATAATATATATATAATTATTATATATATTATATATAATACTATATATATATATATATACTATATATAATATATATATATATATTTATGTATATAATATAATATATATAATAAGATATAATATTATTAGGTATATCCTATATATTATATATTATTATCTATAGATATATATATCTATATATGTTATATATATATATATATATATATATATATATATATGTCTATATATATATTGTATATATAAAATATATATATATCTTATAATATATTCTATCTATATTATTATAATGGTGTATTTATATATATATATATATCTAATATATATAATTAAACATATTATATATTTATTATATATGTTTATAAC
>NC_061109.1:31053432-31055932 GCF_015104395.2 Macrobrachium nipponense
CTTTCATGAAATAAATTTCTATGCACATTAATTCTAATATAAAAGCATATCATTAATCATAGAAGGGTTCCAACACGTCTTGCATCATTTTTGACCGATCTTATTGAACTTTTACGATACCCAAGAATGATTCATTGCTTGGTTTTTGTATTAGAACTGACCCCTTATGCAACAATAAATGTATTTACATTTATGTTTGAATGGTTAAAGATTAACCGACATGACAGCTTCTTTTCAAAGATCATTAGGGAATTTTACGCGTTAAACACACACACACATACACACACACACACACACACGTATAATATATATATATATATATATATATATATATATATATATATATATATATATATATATATATATATAATATATATATATTATACGTGTGTGTGTCTGTCTCTGTGTGTTTGTGTGTGAGTGTGCATGTATTCAAAGCTATGATCATTTACTAAATTAAAGTTCACGTTTTCACTTCCTGTATAATTTTATTACCCAGCTGAGATATACATATATTTATCCAGAGCAATCATTACCCAGAGTAATATTTGTATTCACCCTGTCAATTTCTGACATATGCTTTGATGGTAAATGAGGCCAGATAATTATTCACGGAGCTTATTTGGTTAAAGGTTTCACAGCAGATGGCTTGTTGCCTTCGTTCCGAATGCTGAATTGGCTGTGATACACGTGTGATACATTTGCTGTCAACTTGAAGTCAGCATGCTAATAGGCAGATATCAAAAGCGTTAGGTATTATTATTATTATTATTATTATTATTATTATTATTATTATTATTATTATTATTATTACTTCGTGTGACAAAAAAAGAAGGAAAACTGCCTTCTGGACAAATCTTCCCGACGTTAGAAACAGCTTCACGAATAAAATCCCAACTTTTCAATCATATCCTTTTCAATTATGGTCACTATGGCTATGGCTATCAGCCCAAACCATATGTTTCTTGTAAAAAGATTTCGAAATACCTGGACTCTTCAATCTGGATTCGGTACATTATCTTATTTTAATATCGAGAGACAGATGGTTGGCTGATGGTGAAGGATTACCTACGGCTGGAATATGACTCCAGCATGGAGACAGGATCTTACGTGTGTCTTACTTTTTTAAATTTTTTCCAAGAAATATAACGCCTAAGTTCTGTATTCATTAGAACAGGATAATGATATGATAGCAAGAAATGAACAATCAGATAAGTAGTAGCTTACAAGGATCTGATTTTCTACTCGCACCTGAAGCTTATGGCTAATTCAAGATGATTAGATGTAATTACTTGCTTTTTATGCTTAATATAGTGGGAATTCTAAGAGATTTATCTTCAACAATACAACATGATAAGTTAGAAGAAGCATCCAGAACCCACAAAGAACATTACTGTGACTATGATGGAGAGTAATATATACCGAAAAAGAAGTGAATATGAGAGACATTTTGTTTTTAACATTGGGTTTTCAGTGTTCACTAAGTGATGCGTGTGTTTCTTATTAAATATAAATAAACATTTATTTTTAAATTTTTTAATAATATTCATGTGGATCATAAAATTATTTATCAAAATGTTATAAATTAAAATATCCCCGTTCCCATAGATAAAAGGCTAAAGAAAAGTTATACATCATCAAATGAGAAAAATGAGTGATATTCACTTTTAAGGGTATTGTGCCCTTTATATGAATAGGCATCTTTTTGTAAGTTTCAATAACAAAACCGCACAAAAGCAATAATCCCATAATACCTTTCATTATCAAATATAAAAAAAATACCTAGAACATCATAGCGTCCATAAAAAATAGTCCGCTATTATGTCCCAAGGCACGGATGAAAACAATTACTAATAAAACTAGGAACTTCAACTAATATTCATTATGCGATAAACACTGGTTTGAATTGTATACACATGAATATTACTAAATGTATTCATAAAAAAATTCCCATTAAGCACTGGTACCGGATTATAATACAATATGATCTAAAACACCGAAAAACAGGGCACTGAAACTATATTTCTCTTCAAACCTCGATGCGACAAATGTAAAATATTGTCCACTGTTTCTGAAACTTCAAAAAAAAAAAAAAAAAAAAAAAAAAAAAAAAAAAAAAAAAAAAAAAACAGATCACGAAGTAGCAAATAAGCAAGTAAGCGAGAATAACAAGCTACATTTCAAATCAGGTGGACACAATCATTATCATAATCATCGACCGGGTCGAGATGAGCGCTGTGTCAGCACACATCCATTTTAGTCTAATGTTAGCGGAAGACGCTAATCTCCTAAAACTCAATCTTTTTCCCCCCCTTTTGAGGCCTTAATGAGCTCTGCACCAAATTGCTAAACTTGCTTGTTGTCTCGTGCTTCGTATCACATTTCCATAAAGATCCAGCAATTAATTCGGCCCCAACTCAGCATTTATCGATAAACTACGAACCCCTACGCTAATTCAATCCAACCATTTTTTCCATTTTTAGTCATTAGCAGAAGTTAG
>NC_061109.1:31063432-31068432 GCF_015104395.2 Macrobrachium nipponense
AGAATCTTTGAGGCACAAAAGCAATGATTCCTCCCAACTAGTTGCGAGAGTACTGGATTCAGGATTATGAGTCTTTCTTTTTGCCCTTGCTGGCAATAGAGGGGAACTATGGCTGGGCCAGTCCACAATGGGGCTATCAGCTTTGCTTTTCCCCTGAAGTTTTCCAAATAACTGAGCACTCTGAGGATTATCTTTGTTGGAAGAAACAGGTAAATTACTTGCCACCTGTTCCAGTCCCATGTGAAGGTGTCGATCTCCACTGCTAGGAGGTCGATCACTGGAGAAACGAAGTGAGGTAACTGGGAATTCTCTCTCGTGGCAAAAGATCTAATTGGGGCATCTCCCACTGGGAGCAAACATAGTGGAAGGATGTCTGATCCAGAGACCACTCCGATGGTATTGGATGGCTTCTGGATAACGCATCTGAAATAACATTTCTCACTGACTCCACGTGAAATGCTGTCATTGTTAGGTTTTCTCTCTGAAGAAACCTCAGAATAGAGTGTCCACTCACTAAGAGGCTTTGATTTCCCGGACCCCTTCCTGTTCAGACAGGCCACTGCTGTTGCGCTGTCTGAGTGTAATCTGAAGTGGATCCCTGGCTGGAGATTCAGCTTCTTGATGGCACATACACGACGGGTATCTCTAAAATATTTATATGGCAATTTGAGAGAGGATGGAGGACCATGCACCCTGAAACATCTGCCCTGCAGATGTGTGAATCCCCTAGCTGTCTGGGAGGTATCTGTGTACACATCCAGATGGGTGGAGGTGGACAGAAATGAATCATTGCCGAGAAAATCTCTGGATGCATCCATCTTTCTAAAGCCTTCTTGATGAAAGGAGGGAATGGACATAACTGATTCCTTTGCTTTCTGTTGGTCTTCGTGATTAAAAAGTGATTCGGGCCCTTTAAAATGGCTTTGCCCACAGGGTCGACTATTGATGCAAATTGGAGCCTCCCCAACATCTGCTCCACTTGCCGACAAGACACTGATGTTTGCTTCAAAAATAACGAAAGGGTCCGAGATAGAGACATGACCTTGTCTCTCAGCAGATACAGGGTACCAGAAGTGGTGTCCCAACCACCCCCAGCCACTGAAAGTCTGTTCCGGAGTTAATCTTGATTTCTTCATGTCAATAAGAAAAACCCCCAACTCAGACAGGGTCTGTAAAACAATCCTTGTTGCCTTTAAACAACTCACTCCCGAATTCGCCCATATCAGCCAGTCGTCCAGGTATATCAATACCTGGATACCTTTCTGCCTGAGTTCCCTCAGAATTGGACAGCAGATCTTCGTGAATGCTCTTGGAGCGATGTTGAGCTTTGAAACGAACTTCTTCCCTTCTAGACTGAATCCAAGTAACTTCCTGTAATATGGGTGTATCGGAAATTCAGAATATGCCTATAGACGTCTTTCAAGTCGATGGAGGTGGCAAAAGCTCCTACTGGCAACAACGATCTTACGTCTTGCAAAGTTGTCATTCTGTAGGTCGGACATTGTATTGATTGTTGAGGGTTGACAGGTCAAGATGATCCGTCTTTTGTTGTATCTTTCTCGGGACTGAAAATAAGGGGTCCTGAAAGAGGAGGGAGGTCGTCTCCTCTATTGCCCGATTTTCATCATGTATGAAACAAATTCTTTGAGTTGTGGATTGAAGCCTGAAAGAATGAACGGAAGTGTGATGGAGAACTGCACCACTCCCACCTCAGCCCCTTTATGATTGCAAGACCCTGAATCTCTTGTACGATATTGATGAAAGTATTGGAGTCTCCTGCCAACCCTCAAATTCTAAAAAGATTTACCCCTCCCCTGGAAGACTGGTTACATCTAGGGGTGCCTGGAGACATCATACCTCTGCCCGAGGTTACATTTTCCACGACCTCTTGAGGTACCTCGGGGACATCTGTTAGAAGATGAAGAAGTGTACTGATTCTGGTAATTCCTTCTGAAGTTACCCAAGGTTTTGTGAGAAAGGGCGCTTCATAGCAGGATTCCTAAAACCAAGCATGGTCAGCATTGACTTGGCCTGATGAACAGCTTGGGTGACTACTCCTTCCCAGGCGTCCTTATGGGAGAGGTTCTTGAAAGCGGATCTGGACTGAGGAACTTTAAAACCAGAGTATTTTTCATAAAACAGCCCACAGAAGTGCGAGCTTCCTCAATTCATATTTCTTTCTAGCGAAGAGGTTGTAGGCTGTCTACCATGGCTGTAAGGGCATCTTCAACAAGGCATAGAGCTGGAGAGTTAGGATCCTCTTTAGGGGTCTGTCTGGTTGGTACTCCATTAGTTCCTCATTTGGGACGAGTTGATTCTCGGCTCTGCCAACGCTAAATCAGAGAAATTTATTTCTGGTAATAGAAATTAATTTCAAGATATAATGTGGTTCGGATCCAACAATAAGTTGTAGGTCCCGTTGCTAGGTGACCAACTGGTTCCTAGCCACGTAAAAATATCCTATCCTTCGGGACCAGTCCTAGGGGAACTGTTAATCAGCGCAGTATTCTGGTAAAACAAAATAGGATATACTAACTTTAGTACTTCCGCTGCGATGGTCATGTTCAATGAGCTGAGGAAGTTCTGATGTGCACCTAGCTCATCTTGAACAGCATTCTTAGGAAGCGGCTGCAGTCTGTCAGAATTGAACAAGACGGCCGGTTCCATGAGAACAAAATTCTCCCCTTTCAAATATCTTAATGTATTCCGTAGATGTTATGGGAGAAATGGAGTCTTCTTCCCAGGTTATCCCTACTCGGGGTCGCTGTTTTTAATGAATCTCTTCCATCTACCTCTGTCCTGTGTCATTTCCTCCCGTACTAGAGTAGGGGGACGAAATCTTAGATGCACGACTACTGCCCTTTCCCCCTTCGAATCTGGAGGATGGAAGGGGCTGTCGTTCCATTCTGATATAGCAGCAGGATCGGGTGTAAGACGATCAAAAAGGGCCTCATAAGCCTGACGGACTGGGATGATGCCCATTGTTTCTTGGAGGAGCCACGTCTCTTTGAACCTGTGCCTCCTGAGAGTTTCTAATTAATGAAATATTCTTCTGGATAGAGGTGGCGTCAGACGAGGAATCATAGTGAGAATTCATTAATCATGGGATGTTCCTCTAGAGTAACAATCCTCTGTTGCATATCCCTAATTGCTACAAGGATAATCTCCAAGGTATCCTGAGAATTAGCCAGAGAGGGCGGCGCCCCTGAGGCGGAAGGGGATAACTGGGTGGACCAGGAGGCTACTGTGTAAGGGCGACAGAGGCAATACATTCTTCTTGATCACTGCTGAAGAGATGGGGTCTTTGGACGAGCCACCCTTCATAGAACCGTGGGAAGAAGCTGCAGAGGATTGGATGTCGACTTCCCCTGAAAGTGTGTGAATCCACGAGATCTAGATTGGCGCTAGATGCCGAGTATGACTTCTTTGGCAGGGCGGCAGACTTAGAAACTTATCATGTATAGGAGGTTCTTTAAAGGCCCACAGGAGAAGGCTTAGAAATTACAGTTGTTGAGATTCCAGTATCGCATCGGGCAGGTTCCGAGATGCATCAACTTCAAGAACCACCTCACGGCAGAGAAGAAGCCCTTGAGGAAGCCACATCCTGTGCAATTGCAGATAAAGACTCCTCTTCTTGGTCGTCCTTTATCAGCTATAGAGGACACGCGTCAAAGGAAAGTCTTCAGGAATAGTTCAGGTAAACAAGACTAAACCTAAAAAATTAACATTTTGAGCAAAGACAAAGAAATTACCGACCCTGGATTGAGATCCAGCAGGAAGAGTCAAATCCAGGTGCAGTATGTGTCTTAAATTCTGATGAACATCATGAACAGTTTTTCCCCAAACTCATAAATTCAGGCAGTAAACGCCTTAAAGACGATGATGGCGTCTTCGGTTTGGGCCAAATTACTGGCCTTGTCCCATAGTCCATCACAGTTGCCACAAATTGCTCCATGCACGAGTCGTGGGCTATGTCCTCTGTTGTGTGATTGCATTCACAGCAGCGCATTCTGGAAGAAGGATTTCCTATTGAGTTTAAAATCATCAAAAAAATCCTTTGCCGCCCAAGGGTGGCATCCCACTTTAGGGGCGGCACACACCTTAAGGCGGCAACGCAGCAACAAGCATTATTGCAAATTATAGCCCCCGCTGCCGCAACCGCAGCAAAATGTAACTAGGGCAATCCTAGAGCTGCTATGGAAAGGGGGAGGGGGGCGGCAGGGTATATGTAATCAAGGTATTCAATCCCTTCAAAGTCCTGCCGCTGCAATCGCGGCAACTGCAGCAAAATGCAATCAGTATAATCCTGCAGCTACTATGAAAAAAGGGGGCGGGGGCGGCAGGTAAGGCTGATAAATGGACTAAAGCAATATAAACTGTAGAAAGGGAATGAATAAAAAACATAAAAGAAAAATATACACACACTAGGCGTCATTAACGCCAACGCGGCTGACATTAACAATCTGAATGTCTGCCGCGTTGCTGAAAAACCATTCATGAAATAGTATGCCGCTCAAGTAAATACACCTCAAATCAAAGGAAGCGGTCCTGTCACCTTCATCCACTATCTTCAACAGATACCTGGTTCAGGATAGAAGAGGTATATCCCCAACGCGGCAGACATTAGCAATCTGAATATCTGCCGCGTGCTAAAAACCATTCATGAAATAGTATGCCGCTCAAGTAAATACACCCTCAACTCGAAGGAGGCGGTCCTGCTGCCTTCTTCCACCTATCCTGAACAGATACCTGGTTCAGGATAGATCAGGTATCGCCAACGCGGCTGACATTAGCAATCTGAATGTCTGCCGCGTTACTAAAAACCATTCATAAAACTAGATGCGCTCAGGTAAGTACACCTTCAACTCGAAGGAAGCGGTCCTGCCGCCTTCATCCACCTATCCTGAACAGATACTTGGTTCAGGATAGAAGAGGTATCGCCAACGCGGCAGACATTAGCAATCTGAATGTCTGCCGCGTTGTTAAAAACCAATCGTGAA
>NC_061109.1:31073432-31078432 GCF_015104395.2 Macrobrachium nipponense
AGTTAGCTTTCATTTTTTTGTTCTCCTCCCACTCAGTTCTTATCGTATGACGAGATCGAGTGTGAGTGGCCCTCCTTTCAGAACAATACTAATGAGAAGTCCCGCCTGAAGATGGAAACCCCACAGAATATGAACTCCATCTTTCAATTACCAGCCCAGTTACTCGGCAACTGGTTCCAATACATTCTTCCTATATAAAACTACCCCACCTTGTAACTATTTTCCACTCAAATGAAAGAGAAATAGTTTCCACTCTAAGGGCTGGCGAACATCGGCAAGTCACAGGCAGAAAACCAGTTACCATCTAAAAAAAATTATTTCTTGCATATTCAGTTATTCATTTCGATGCGTCGTACTGTTTATAGCCTTCGTTATCCATCCACTGCAATTTAATGTATACGTTTGTTAACAGCTGCTCTTTCTGGTGTCAATCCTTCCTTAATTGTTCCTATTACTTTCAGGTTTCCATCCTTCAAAAGATGGATCTTTTCTTTTGTTTATTTTTAAGATCAGTGGTTCGACTTCATTATTTTTCTTGCAAAAAAAGAAAGAAATAAAAGTTATATTAAGATAAATATATCCAGATGCCAAATAAATAAATATAGATTTGATAAATTTAGACTGTGCAATAAGGAGAATATTCGCAATATAATCTTCTGAACGAAGTTAGATGGTTTTAGAAATGGAATTAAATTTTTTTAATTAAAGAGTTGACAATTAATGATGAATGGAATATAGCATTCAAGTAGTAAATTCAATGGTGTGAATGATGTTTGCTAGTTTCTGAAAATGAAATTAAATTTGTTTTTGAAGGTATTAGCTGAATAGAATATGGAACACTGTTCGAAGGGACAATAAAATTTAATAATAATAAAAATGTAAATGAGAGGGATTTATCTGTAAGACGTGCAGAGTACATCAAAATGATTTGTATTCGCTCATAAATATTCATTTGATCCACTGCGTGACCTTTTGCTTCAACGTAAATACACTTTCCCCGCCTGCCTCACTCTATCTTTCTCTCTGGCTTTAGCTGTCAACTGATCTCTCAATACATCCTTTTCTCTTTATGTCTCTCTCTTACTATATCCTTTTTAACTAAGCAGATATTCATCTCAACCACCAACACTCTCTGTCTCTCTTACGCTCTCTCTTACACACACAAACAGGTGTATATATCTATATCTATATCTATATCAATCTATCTATCTATCTATCCATCTATATATATATATATATATATATAGATATATATATATATATATATATATATATATATATATATATATATATATATATATATATATATATATATATATATATATATATATATATATATATATTAGATATATATATATATATATATATATAGATTATATAATATATATATATATATGTATATATATATATATATATTATATATATATATATATATATAATATATATATATATAAATATATTAAGATCTCCAGATGACAATATAGCCAGATTTCAGCAGGTTCCATGATACAATCTCAGTACAAGGCCATAATTTATTATCAAAAACGTTTCGCACTAACAACATCGTGCATCATGAGTCTGTGAAGAAATAAAAAAACAATTACATCATATTAATAAATAAAAGGAATTCATTAAAGATTAAAAAAACTGTAAAAAAAGCGTTATTATTTTCTAAAAAGACAGTTAAATAAACAAGAGAGAGACTATTGAAACACCAACCATCTAAGGTAAGAGAAGGAGAGGGAATGAGGAAAACTAAGGTCCCAGTCAAGACGAAAACTATGCCAGATACAAAGCTGAAGCCGAGGTGTTATTGTTTAGTGAAGGAACTAGCCTTTTTATGAGTAATGACTCTAAGGTGGTTAAGTGACCTGGGTCCCTCGTATAGCCAATTATGGAGAAGTGCTGCTTCAAGATCTCTATTTTACAAACTGCAGCATGATTTCTGACATTGGAAAATTCTGGTTGCTTAATTCTTTGACCCGTACGAAAGCTAAAACCCATATGGCTTCAATATCTCACTTGCAGTAACCTTCGAGTCGATCCAATGTAAGAGCCCGGACATCTAGGGAATGTGAATTTATAAACAACATTCGGTCTCATGAAGGACTGCAAGCGATCTTATAATAAAAAAATGAACCTATTTTACATGGATTATTCGAAATGAGTTTGAGTCGAAGACGTGGAGTTTCCTGTTCAATGATTTGACTAAGTCTAAGTGAGAACTTGGTATCAGACACATAGTACGAGACAGAAGCAAAGCACAGTTTCTTTGGAACATCAAAATTACCTGTAAGTGGTTGGAAAACCTTGGTTGATAATTTACTAATGATTCTATGGACTGCCTTAAGGATATGAATTTTCCTGAAAGAAGTTTAATAAAAATTCCATTTCCCTATGAAATATTGGCCAACTGGAAGAGTATTTTAGTGCTCTATGAACTAAAGTGTAAATAGTGTTTAGTTTGAAGGTTTTTTGACATGAACTATAGTAATTGTTGGCTAATCCCGTATATGTCCTTTTTCTATACACAGCTGTGGTAAATTCAGAGTTAGTTCTTATGACATTAATATCTAGATATGTTAATCTGTCCTCGTTCTCCATCTCCATTGTAAATTGAATATTCGGATGTTGTTGATTAATATATTCTAAAAATTTGGAACATTGCCATGGATGTTTAAAAAGTGCAAAAGTATCGTCCACATATCTTCTAAAATACGGTGGTTTAAAAGAGGAATTACACTGGCCTAAAAATTTAGTTTCCAAGCCAGACATAAAAAAATTTGCAAATATGGGACCTAAAGGTGATCCATAGCAACTCCATCGACCTGCGAATAGAGCTGCTGGTTAAACACGAACATGGAATCTTTCACAGCAAATTCCAGAAATGATTTAAAATGGCTAGTCAACACTAATAAAAATCTTATTTAAAATTATATTAATGGTTTCGGTCGGTGGTACATTAGTAAAAAGGGATTCAACGTCAAAACTGACCATAAAATATTCACCATCTTGGTTAATAATTTGTTGTTGAAATTCATAACCGTATTTTAGGGTATATTCATTTGTACTATGTTTAGAGAGCAAACCAGCTAGAAATTTGGAGATAGAGAACGATGGGCTGTTATACGCAGCCATAATAGGTCTAATAGGTGTATCAGGTTTATGAATTTTGGTTGTTCATATAAGATACTGAAAGACGAGCCAGTAACAAATAATTTCTGATAAGTTGCATCATATATAATATGATCAATTCCATCCTCTCTTTTATATATATATCATGAAAATTGGGCTCACCATGAGATTGAAACTTGGTAATGTCAGACAAAATGTTATCCATTTTTTCAATATAGTCATTTTTGTTCAGGATAACTACACTTTTACCCTTACTCGTTTACAAATTACTGTCTTCTCGTTTATTTTACTGCCTTTTTAGAAAATAATAACGCTTTCATAAAGTTTTTTTTAATGTCAATTTTAATCTTTAATTTTTATATCTTTTGTGAATTGTTTTTTATTTCTTCACCGAGCGATGATGCACCGTGTTATGTGTGCGAAACGTTTTTGCTAATAAATTATGGCCTTGTACTGAGATTATATTATCACGGAATCTTGCTATATTGCCGTCTGGAGATCTTATATATTATATATATATATCTATATTATATATATATATATCATATATATATATATACCTATATATACCTATATACATATATATATATATATATATATATATATATATATATCTATACATATATATATATATATATATATATATTATAGATATATACTATATATATATATATATATATATATATATATATATCTATATATATATATATATATATCTATATTATATAATATATATATATATATATAATATATATCTATATATATATGTGGTGTATCTATATATGTGTCTATATATATTATACTATATATATCTACTTATATATATAATATATATATCTATGTGTATATATATGTATATATATATATATTATATATACTATATATATATAATACTATATAATATTTATTTATATATATATATATATATATCTATATTATAGGGTATCTATATATATATATATATATATATATATATCTAATATATATTATATATATATATGGTGTGTGTGTGTGTGTGTGTGTTGTGTGTTGTGTGTGCATTAAGTTTACAAAATGTTCTTTATTACTGATTCGTTCTACCTAGAAAATAATATACTTGCATTTATGTTAACCGAAGGGGAATTTTTTGTTGAATAAGAAATTCATCAGATCATAGGTGCAAACCGTGGAACCAAGAATTGAGGACGTACAGTGAAGCGCTTTAAACCATAGACTATCAGGATAGATATTAAATTAGTACCGTCTATAACCTACAAATCCTTGTCACTCTCAGGTGTTCATTGTTTTCAGAGTCGGCATCAACCCACCTCGACCTTGATAACTTGTAGTGCTTTTGTCGCACGTAGCCCATGTTATGAGTCTTACCACATTACCTTCATTCATATTTACACATTAAGTTATAAATGACCTTTAATATCTAATTCGCTCTACCTCGGAATTAATATATTTTCATATATGTTAACCGAAGGTGGTGAATTTTTTAGTTGATTAGAAACTCGTCGGCTTATGGGCACGAACCATATATAATATATATATATATATATATATATATATATATATATATATATATATATATATATATTATATATATATATAAAATAAAATAAAATACAAAAATGAATTTACATAGAATGGAACTATTTAACAAAAAAGCTGATTAGAAGAATACCTATCAGGTCAAAGGAAAGAAAAAAAAAAGCAGAATAACTAGAAACGTGGAGGA
Source organism: Macrobrachium nipponense (assembly GCF_015104395.2). Lineage (NCBI taxonomy): Eukaryota > Metazoa > Arthropoda > Malacostraca > Decapoda > Palaemonidae > Macrobrachium > Macrobrachium nipponense. Next base: position 31,078,291 of record NC_061109.1, read on the forward strand.
CCGACCTAACTACACATTAAGTTATAAATGACCTTTAATATCTAATTCGCTCTACCTCGGAATTAATAATTTTATTTTCATATTATGTTAACCGAAGGTGGTGAATTTTTTAGTTGATTAAGAAACTCGTCGGCTTATGGGC
>NC_061109.1:31083432-31090932 GCF_015104395.2 Macrobrachium nipponense
AAAAAACAACAAATACAATACAACCGTATACTAAAAATACAGATGCTGGGAGATGCTTCAATGCTAGAGGAGAATGCCCTGATGCATATAAACAATCTGTGGTAAATGCATACATAATACATGCCATAACACACTGTTCGACGTGGAAAGCGACTAATGGAGAAATCAACAGAGTTCAACAGCTGCTCACAAATAACGGCTACCCAGATGACATGATCCAGCAAGTTGTCAAAAAGAGATTAGAGGCTTTCCATAACCCGACCCCGAGGGACAACACACAAGACAAAGACAAAGAAATAGTGATATACCATCAAATATCATACAACAAACACCACGAATATGAAGGGAAAGCAATCCTTGGTATACTGCGAAGAGGAACCACCCCCCTAGCGCCATATAACAAAATAACAGCAAGAATTTACTGCAAGCCGAACCTTACGACCTCACTGGTAATGAAAAATATTATGGCCCCATCGACGGAGAAAGAGGTTGAATCTTATATAGTATACAAGTTTGTCTGTGCTGACGAGCAATGTCAGTCCCCTAAAAAATGCTACACTGGAACGACGTATGCAGGCCCATAGAAACCAAGGCGCCATTCCCCAGCACTTCGTGGATACATACAATAAAAAAAACCCTCCCTAAAAGAACTTCTCACAAACACCAAAATAATACACAAGGAAGGCAACTACAATCGTTTATTGATATCAAAAGCAGTCAGCATCGCCATGCAAGCCCCAATCTTAACATCCAACGCGAGGCAGACAGATCCTTACCCTCGTGTTGAAGGCAGCCCTTCAACCGCGTGGAACAAGACCACCATACACGGACCGGAGCGCACACTGACATTCAGTGAATTAAACATATATGTAATTAATATATATTTATGTATAATGTGTATATGATAACTTTCTTTCAAGGTTTGATATAATTTCTGTTGTTAACATATTTATTTATTTGTCTTATTTTATGTTTCACTATAGTCTTTTGTAAATACCTAAAACTAGGTCTCTGGCAATTGTACTACCTTTCCTTCCTCATGACGTCACAAAACGCATGCATGTTCATATTTGTATCAATACGGGCTTGATAACGTCAATACGTATAGGCTGACGAAACAGCTGTCGCGTGTAAAAATACTGGAGTAAATGGAAGAACTCCATTATGTGTCCATTAGTAACCTGAACAATGAAGTGAAGAAAATAATTAGAAAATATGAAGGAATTAAAAAAACAAAAACTGGTTCATAGTGAAAAAGCCATTCTATTCAATGAATGTTGTATCCGCGAAAAATTGTGCCCTAAAAGTATATATATTTGAAACACACACACACACACACACGCACACACACACACACACACACACACACATATATATATATATATATATATATATATATATATATATACTATATATATATATATATATTATGTATATATATATATATAATATATATATATTATATATAATATAAATAATATATATTAATATATATATATATATATATTATATATAATAGATATAATATATAATATATATTACTTCATATATATATAATTTATATATATATAATATATATATAATATATATATGTGTGTGTGTGTGTGTGTGTGTGTGTGTGTGTGTGTGTGTGTGTGTTTCAAATAAACTGGTATCGTTAGTTTTGCCACGGTGATTGAGAACGAGAAATTATTGCTTAAACAAACTTCATTCATTTCAGTTTTAAAGGCTCCTTGAATAGTCAGAGACCTTAAAAACAATGGAATTTAGCAAACACTATTCGGGGAGTAGGACTATCTTCAGCCTTCATTGTTTGGAACTTGAACTGGGCAATTATTTTATGCTGACGTTATGTATCTTAACGCTGGTATAACCACATGGCAAATTTCAGTATCCTATATCCTTTATAATTCCTAACTTCGATATTAAGTAAGGACACTGGATACATGAACATATTTTATTCGGTTTTCAACCGGAAATGGTTTAATTCTTCAAGTGAACTAATGTAATACGCTACTAGGGACCAACTGTTTTCCAGGAGAGATAATCATAAAATTAGTCGTAGAAATCAAATCCTTCTATTTATTTCTTACAATATCACTCTGTGCTAAAGAAGGTAAGAGCAACAGAGGAACGCCACCGTATTTCTGTTCGATTTCATCTAAAAAATTTGTGTAAAATAATATAATAGGATGAAAAAACGGTAGCCTTGGTTATTACTTAAATAAGGACCAACACTTGGCAGAGACCATTTGCACATTCAATATGATTTCTTCATGAAAACATGCCATCTTGCATAGATCAGTGCCATGTCACGCAGTGCTGACATGATTCTTAAGAAATGTAGACACATTGCTGCAAAGCCATTATCTGATCTAAAGCTCTGCCTGCGATATACTGCAATGGGATTTTTTTTTATCGTTTACTAGTAAGAATATTTCTCATAAAGAGCACGTACAATAAAAGACTATGCAAGATCATTTCCCAAAAAGAGCACCTGTAATACAAGACTATGGAAGATCATTTCTCAAAAAGAGCACCTGCAATACAAGACTATGGAAGTTCATTTCTCAAAAAGAGCACCTGTAATACAAGACTATGGAAGATCATTTCTCAAAAAGAGCACCTGCAATACAAGACTATGGAAGATCATTTCTCAAAAAGAGCACCTGTAATACAAGACTATGGAAGATCATTTCTCAAAAAGAGCACCTGCAATACAAGACTATGGAAGATCGTTTCTCAAAAAGAGCACCTGCAATACAAGACTATGGAAGATCGTTTCTCAAAAAGACCACCTGTAATACAAGACTATGGAAGATCATTTCTCAAAAAGAGCACCTGCAATACAAGACTATGGAGATCGTTTCTCAAAAAGAGCACCTGCAATACAAGACTATGGAAGATCATTTCTCAAAAAGAGTACCTGTAACACAGGACCATATAAACAAATTATTTCGTGGAAAATCGACACATATTCTTATTGAATGAAACCTAAGGTTATTAACTAACAAACCTTGCTTCAAGGGTACAAAAGTGAAAAAAAATATTGAATATTCACTAAGAAATAAACCAACAAGAACAAATATAATTGAAATGAAAAGTCGATATCCTACTAGAATTTTCTACGGTTTCTCCTCTTGCTTAACCAGTTGCTTGCTGTTATGATAGCAGTTTTTTTTTTTTTTTTACTTGGCAATTTCTACAACGTTTATTGAAGTTCACTGTGAAGGCATCTTTCATTATGTAGTTAATAAGCAGGGTATATTAGATAGAATATATTAATATAATACATTCTTAAATATATCTACAATGGCAAGCAAAATATTCACAATGAGAAATAACTGGGGGAAAAAAACAATGACGTGAAATAATAACAATTATAATTATCAATTTCCTTTGTCTTGATATACTGTTTGATATACTTTTAATTGCTAAACCGATTTAGAAGGTAAATCGTCGAAGAATAAGTGTGTTTCATATAAAGTCATAATAATCTTAAAAAAAAGGAAATTTTATGAATTTCATATTTTTACCTGTTCAGACTTTGAAAAATTGAGCTTTGAAAGCCGTGTCTATAGGTCAATAAGTAATCATTTATATTTTGCAGTCAACGAAAGGTGTATTGAATTTCATACATGAAACTACTTTAATTGTGTAAAAATACACAACTCTTAGTGGCTTGCAACAACCACTCCTTTTTCTTTATTTGTTTAATTTATTTCGAATCATCTTCCATCCTCCGAAGATCGCAAGTTCTATTCAGAAAACGCAGTAGAAATTTGTAAAATTTATATCAAGAAAATATATCGGAAACTATTGAATATTTTGCTCCTAGGAGTCGACAGATTCCATGTCAGGGGTTCTCTGTCGTTGCAGTACAGCAGCAACCATTTTAATATAACAATTCTATTACATTTTTATGCTTGGGTGGAATAATAGTCCGAACGTATAAATATATCTTTGTGTTTTGAACTTTAAGAATCATGCAAATAGTCAATATTCCAATTTACAAAGAAAATCGAAGAGATTGTTGTTGGTGATTTGTAGAACAAAGACTTTACATGAACTATTAGAACTTTGGACCACCTGGCGACTAGGCGAAAGGATTTCACATATTTCTAACGTCTAAGTTATACCATTTCCTTCAAAATAAGTTCGGATATTCCAACTGTGAGTATTATCGGCAAAATATTATAATACGTCGGTACACTACTAGTTAGCTCCGCAACACATTAGAGCTTGAGTACCATTAATATATCAATTATTACTTAGTCCCAGCTACATGTAAATTGAGCGTTTAATTCTTCTGATTTATAGTAACGAGCACTGATAAATAGTAAATGATCGCCTGTGCCTAGTTTCATCAACAATTTACCGAGGAACTTATCTTTTGTCATCAAAACAGCTGATTTAAGAGCAATTTTTAGCCCCCCCCCACCCCCCCACCCCCCCCCCCTCTCCTCTCTCTCTCTTTCTCTCTCTCTCTCTCGCTCTCTCATCGTCTCCTCTCTATCTCTCTCAGCAAAGAACAAGTTGTTTATCTGCATAATTACATTGAAGGTGTTCGATATATATATATATATATATATATATATATATATATATTATATATATATATATATATATATATATTGGAAGTGAAAAGTCCATAAAACACTATTTTAACGTTGCAACCATTTTGAGCACTTCCTTCTGTGCTCCTGATCACTGGTAAAATATGGACGTAGGATGTCTTGCAAGAGTATATACGCAAAACATTATGTAGGTGTGGCAGTAAGTCTCTGTTGGTGACCCAGGAAAGGTGGAAATTAAACTACTCCCTGGTGATTTCTGGCCTCATTAACTCCCGTCTAGCGACTCGTCCGGTGGTCGGATGTTCTTGGTCACCTGCTTGAGGAGCGGTCTAAGGCGGGCCACTCACAGTCGATCTGGTCGTATGATGAGAACTGAGTGGGAGGACCCTCCAAAAAATGACTGCAAACTCACGTTACTGCCCGGTCTGAACAAAGTAGTCAGTCTCAAGTTGGCAGCCACACGATTCGGACGTGGTGGTGGGAATATCTGATAATGAACCATTTTATATGCTCAGACTGTGCCGCTGTAGCCAATATAACAATAAAAAAAAAGGCACGAAAAAGAATATTGGGTCAATGATTAGTTGTTGAAGTAAGAAAATCTCACATTTATTGCTGTTTAAGGAAATACAGGTAGCTCCCAGGGATTGTTATGGTTACGTACGGATAAACGAGGTAACATTAAATCTTCTAGAAAGATCATAACGGCCATGTAAAAGGACACATGTGTAACAAAAAGCCAAGTGCCACATTACGCTTCAAAGCGACTGATTGCTCTTACTAAGATGTAAAATTGTCCATATCGTCCAAAGACCTTGGAAGAGTCATGCTAGAGCCATGTTAAGCTATTTGGACAACACTCCACAAATACTACATAATACCAGATAAATAAAATTCATGTTTATATATTTGTATCTTTAATAAAAAATAAATTAGCTTTTAGAAACTCAAAATAATTAACCCTTCTCTACAAATATACCAAACAGTTTATAGTGTATAAAATTTATGTAGGAAATTACAAGAGTGAAAAGGTAACAAATCTTTGGGTAACCAGTCATTACACTACACTATTTCGCAATCAACACCAAGTACCTGCAAGAAAATTATAAGAGTGTGAGGGAGGTTTCATTACCTCCCATTATGGTTTTACTATTACTTTGTCTCCAGTTCTTCTTTAAATCATATATCATTTAGGAGCTTTTTAGCATATATTTTTATTTCGTTTATTTTCTTATTTTTCATTTTACATAGGAATATAACTGATTAAACGTCCTGAGAAAGGCACCAATTTTTTGTTTTGTTTTATGAGATTACATTACATATTGTATAATCTACATTACTATTAATATAACCATATATATATATATATATATATATATATATATATATATATATATATATATGTGTATATATATATATAATATATAATATATATATATATATATATTATATATAATATATATATATTTTATATATATATAATCTATATATATATATATATATCATATATATTATATATATATATATATCTATGTATATATGTATACCATATATATATATATATATATATATATATATATATATATATATATATATATATATATATTATATGTATGTATATAAGATATATATATATATATACATATATATATAATATATATATAATAGATATATATATATATAATGTATATATTTTTACACACATATATATATATATGATATATATATATATATATATATATATATATATGTATATATATATATGATATATATACTATATATATGTGATATATATATCTATATACACATATATATCTATATATATGTATATATATAGTTATAATATCTGTATATATCCCATATATATCTTCTATATATATATATATAATCTATATATATATTTATTATATATCTATATATATGTATATAAATATATACGTAATTTGGTACTTTGAAACCCTGTCGTTACTCCAGGATCTAGAAACGCTACTGCCGTCAATATCCAACATCACTGTGGTGAATGAAAGTTTTATGTAATTTAATTTTGTTTACACTCATAAGGTAAATAGCAATTACATAAAATTTTACAAAATTTAGTATATAAAGAAATATGAAAAATATGTATATATATCATGTCTAAGGGATGACCCGTCTTATGCACCACTTCCTGATTTCTTAGATGTCTCTACTCTCCTTAATTCTTTCCGATATGAAGGTCTTATACTTATTATTTATCTTCTTGTTCACCATTTCTTTCGTTGCATCAGGACACTTCTCTTTAGTTTCTCTAATATCGATTGATAAACCGCACATCTTTTGTGTTTGTCAGAATACTCTTTACTTTTTATATTCCACAGACATTGCTACGACTTATAAATCTCGAGAACTCTTTATCTATCGAAAGTCTTAAATGTTGAACGATATCCTCTTCTGTGCCGTTTCTTGGTAAATGACCCTCCTAGTTCATCAAGCCTCGTCGAAGACACCTCTCACGGTCAAACAATCAGTTCTGAACGACTTAATCTGAAAAACCTCTATTTGACTGTCGTGTCGGATCGATCAGATCTGACTTGACTAAAAAACACCCCACTCACATTCAAACTTGCTTGGGCGGCCACTCCGTTCTCATCGTACGACTAGATCGACTGTGAGTGGCCCGCCTAAGGATTAGTTCGTGTCCTCCTGACAGGTTCATATTATTGGTTTGATTGATGATAGCAGATTCCAGCATTCTCCTTTTGTACGGACAGCTACTTTTCAAAATCAGCTCCGCCCTACTCCAGTTAATAGTATCCGGTCGCCGATGTGTTGTCATTTTCTAAAGAGATAGTTACAACCTTATGAAGACCATTTTCCTCTTGGCATTGACAAAAAAAAAAAAACTAATTAATCTCTGTGTAACTAGCAATGCGTTCTCTTTTTA
>NC_061109.1:31095932-31140932 GCF_015104395.2 Macrobrachium nipponense
CAGTTAGAACAGCCCAGATTTCAAATGCACTGTTTATCCATCTGAGTAAAAAATCTCATTGTATTGATTAGGGCGATACCTCTGTAATTGCTAGATCTAATGATTATGTTTCAAGAAATTTACTGGAATCAGCAATTATACAAATCACTAATAAAAACAACCTAAATCTTAGTCTGGGATTGTACCATTTGGACCCGTATATTTTTTAAAATGTTTATGAAGCACTTTAAGATAAATGAACTACTAATTAATTAGTCCCACATGTATATAGTTATTATTTCTCTCTCTCTCTCTCTCTCTCTCTCTCTCTCTCTAGCTCGATATATTTATATTCTTTTTTTCGTCTTTTCATTAATAATTTTTTGGGGGAACATTTTTGGTAAATTTCATGGTAATAAGTTGTATATGCCTTCTTTTTTTTTCAATTTGTATTGTTTTCTGGATGAATCATCTGTTGAACATGTGCGTGATCTTCCTAGGTGTGGCCGCCTAAAAATTCGTTTATCCTGCCCTCAGGCGTTTCCTCGTTTCTGTAGGGTGACATCGACCTTATTGCTAATCTTGTAATGTCAGTTTGGATATTAAGCCTACTTTGACTATGTTTTTCCTCTGTACCATCAGTTGTGTCTGAGTAAAGGGTCGCACTAGACCGAAAGTGCTTGGCCATCTCGCTTTTCATTTTTCTTTCGTGGCAAAAACCTTTATTTATACATAGCATCACGTTTTATATACTTTGTGATCAAGTCATTCATATATATATATATATATATATATATATATATATTATATATATATATATATAATATATATATATATACTGGAAGATTGGGGCATCTAGAACGCCGGGTAATTCAGTAGGTAAATAAAACAGCAAACAGCCATCGTAGCATTTTAAATTTATTGGCCAAATTTTCGGGGTGGGGAAGACGACATTGTCTCATCATCAGGGCTGTAAAATACAAAAGAATAAAAATTTAAAAAAGACTGCAGTTAAAAAAAATCACAAGTCTAAAAATGCTAAAAACTTTGAATTATAATTGTATATATATAGCTTATAATTATATACTTAATATTATATATATATATATATATAATATATTTAATATCATCTATATATAATTATATATATATATGTGTGTGTGTGTGTGTGTGTGTGTGTGTGTGTGTGTGTGTGTGTGTAGAAAGGCGTGTGGGCATGCACGCCTTGTGGGTGTTTTAAAGAGATGATTAAATAAAATCCATCTCCTTTTTTTGTATTTTATTCCGAGATATTCTTATATAAAAGAGAGTGATCCACAGTCCTTAACCTGCGCTCTGAATCTATGCGCTGAGAGAAGAACGTACAAACAACCTTAGTCACAAAACATACAAATCTGATTTAAGGCTCACTGAATCGGGATTATATAAAATTATGTCATGTAAATTACCCTTATTGTCACATCGGACGTAATGTAAGCTGTAACTTACTTCGTATACGGTTAACTAGTAACTTATGATAAATTTTATTCGGACAACGCACATCACATGACTGACCTCGATGAATTGTTTTGGCTATCTCGCCCGCTGACCTTATGGCAACATCAGCATTTTTACTTACAACACACGCTGTGACTACCACTTCACTCCACTGCTTGCCCTTTCTCTTTTCAACTATATATATATATATATATATATATATATATATATATATATATATATATATATATATATATATATATATATATATATATATATATTATATATATATATATATATATATATATATATATATATATATATATACATATATATATATATATATATATATATATATATATATATATATATAATATATATATATATATATATATATATATATATATATATATATATATATATTGAAAACTATGGTTGCGAAAGTATATGGATAAGTTCTGATAGAAACTCTGAAAAGACGCCTCATGTAACCTATCCTTTACGAAGAAACGACAAGCAATATTAGAATCGAGAGAACGTTATTTTTTTCATTCTGGTTAAAACATCAGATGTATTTTGTTACCGATAATAGTTTAGTGTGATATAATGAAAACATAAATATGCAATGCAAATATGTAATTGTATTCAAGAATTACATAAAACAAATCTTTCAACACGTTAAGCTTTTTGTTTTGTGTATGTCTATGTTTCCAAAGTAGAGGATAGAGTGTCGTTGTTCATATAATTATTTCATGGAACATTAATTTCTTTTCTTGATATTTAAAACTAATATTCCGATTGTTTTTTGATCTCCAAAAGCGAAATATACAGTGATGTATCGAGTATTCTACCTCACAGAAAGCACGTCAATTATATAATGTTTCCACGCCATCTGAACAGTACATGGAGATTCGTATTTACCATTATATCCTAATCCTTGCTCATAATCCATTTCAGTCTGCCCAGTTACAAATCTGTCTATTTTTGCCAGTCTCAGCAATTTATCTTCACTACCTCTACCAGTACATCCTCATGTATAGCAACATCTATTTACACACATTTAAGAATATTAAGTCGGTCAATATATCCTTATTGTGTGTGAGTGTGTATATGTATATCTTGGAACAAACATCATAAAAATAAAGGGAATGATTCCGTCAGTAACGAAACAAGAAAAGAATAATACCTTGACCACTATTGGAAGAACGTAACAAAAAATATATAGGTATTTCTATCACGAAAATTGATCATTTACCTCGGAATTGAATTCAGAACTTGGAAATAATGCGAACACTACATGACACTACATAAAGCAAATTGGAATTGAATTCGTCGTGAGGTTCATTGTAGCTAATGCCCAACTTTCAATGAATGGCAGCGTTAATGGCATTACTTGGCTTCTGTGGTTCCAGTGGGATCGTTTACTAAACTTGGAGTATCCTCTTAACAATCGCTCCAGTCGGGGGAAATGAAATTACCGTTAAGTAAGTCTACTAATAATCAGCCACTTAAGAAAATAAAACTGGTGTAAGCAACAATATATTGCAACCTGAAAAAGATTGAATCCAAAGCATTTGTTGATTCCAGAATTTAGGAAGAAATAAAACTCTGTCACAGATTATTTATCGTAGATTTCATAAAGAATATGATGGAAGATTTCATAAATAGTTTCCATAATGTGAGAAAACTATTTAGTGCAATATGAATATAAATATTTAATTATACATAACTATTGCTAAGCCTATTTATGGTGTTTATTCTAGTCTTAACTTACCCTACCTATGTTTTTTTTTATTTATTACTACAGAATTACTTCCCAATTATATATTTACATGACTTTGATAGAGCTCGCTATGCTGCTCTGGAACCCGGCACTGCCTGTGATGTCTCCCCGGCCCTGACAAACAAACTTTGCAGGAGGGAGGATGTAGCATGTCTCCCTTAGCTTACTGATCGCCTATGTTACATAATATATATATATATATATATATATATATAGTATCTACTAATATATATATATATATAGTATATATATATATACTATATAATTAATTAGAATCACTTTAGCACATGATTCATTTATCACACATATCCACAGGTGAAAAATAAGAAGCGGTGTGTAGATCCTGACCGGTTTCGACTTTGTTTCCAAGCCATTGACGAAGGATCGATACATAGTATTATAAGTCACAAATATATATACTACAGAGACAGTACTGACGAACATACACACAACCGTTTGAGACTGCAGATCCAAACACAGCAGGTGTCAAGGTTTTCCAAAAATCATTTGGCTAATATTTACAGTAAATTCTCAAGGGAAACTACCGATAGAAGTACCCACCGTAAGAGACAACAAGTTCACACCTCACAGGTATCAGGGAGGCGGAATTGGAAATCTCATTACTATTACTGCCACCTTACTGTGTTTACAAATATAATAATCCTATTTCCATACATCTCTACTGCCTACCTTGAAATTTTAACAATTTACAAATTTCTTTTGATATTCAAAGATCAAGTATATACATTCCTTGACTGATGTTCATATTATTGTTGTGTTTTGTAAGATTCAGATAAAATATCCAGTTTTTCGTTAGAAAACACACAGCTGGATATCCCATTTTCTAAAAGTACGGTAATTGAAATGATTAAACTATGTGTGAAAGAATGTAAATTTGAATTTAATGGAAAATTTTACTCATAAATGTTTTTGAAAAGAAAATATTAAACAACCTAATTCAACACAATGCAGTTTGGTTCAGATATGTTGATGACATAATTTGTGTATGGCCAGATGTAAATGAAGATGTAAATATTTTTTTGCTAGGTTAAATCAATTAGTACCATCAATTAAATTTACTATGGAAATGGAAAAAGATGGGTGTCTGCCCTTTTTGGATGTCCTCATAGGGAGAAATAGTAGTGGCTTTAAATATAGAGTTTACACAAAATCTACAAATATTTCTTCTTCCTATGAGCATTTCTACTATGGACAAAACACTCAGGTAAAGAAATCCGTGTTTGTATCTATGTTTCTAAGAGAACTACGGGTATGTAGCCCAGAATATATAGATGAGGAAATAGATAAGATTCGGAATACAGACAAGAAACTGAAATATCCAATGCATTAGACCATGTATCAAAACCGAAAAGAACCTTACAACACAAAAACTTGCTTGTACTACCTTATAATAATAATATGAAAGGTATCCCCCATCTCTGGAAGAATTTCGGTGTTAATGTCGCTTTTAAAAAATAATAAAACAATGAAACATATACTTATCAAGAACTCCCCCGACAATACTAAAGGTTCTAATAATGCAAAGGAATATCATTGAATCTAGCATTATAAAAGAAATTGACAACAATATGAACGTCTTATCAAGGAATGTATAAACTTGATCATTTAATATCAAAAGAAAATTATAAATTGTTTAAATTTTAAGGTAGGCAGTAGAGATCTTGGAAATAGGATTATTATACTTGTAAACACAGTAAAGGGGCAGTAGTGGTAATGAGATTTCGAACCCCGCCTCCCTGACACCTGTCAGGTGTGGACTTGCAGTCTCCTACGGTGGGTACCTTTATCGGTAGTGTCCCTTGAGAATTTATTGTAAATTTTAGCCAAATGATTTTTGAAAGTCACTCCTACCTTGACACCTGCCTGTGGGTGGATCTGCAGTCTCAAACAGTTGTGTGTATGTTCGTCAGTACTGTCTCTTTATTATATATATTTGTGACTTCTAACACTACGTATCAGTTCTTCATCAATGGCTTGGAAATAAAGTCGAAACCGGTTCGGACCCACGCCGGCCTCTTATTTTTCACTTTTGGATATTCACACACACACACACACACACACACACACACATATATATATATATATATATATATATATATATATATATATATATATATATATATATATATATATATATATATATATATATATATATATATATATATATATATATATATATATATATATAAATTCCTTTTCAAAGACATGACACAAGGAACGAACTATTATTCCACTTCATGACAAATCATTATTGCAAAAATTCCTACATTCTCCTCTTACTATGGTGGGCTGTTGAAGTCAACCTGTTCATTTGGTTATAGAAATGTTATTAAAGCTTATAATTTTTCCCATTTCAGAATTCTTTTGCATCAGTTATTTACCTTTTGGATTCTTCAAAATATTTCAATCGATTGCTTTACTACCCACCGAAATTAAAGCAATCACTTTGCAAGGCTTTTTCTTTCTTTCTTTTTTGTATTTTTACAGAATCATTATAAATACATACTTTCAATGTTCCTATGCATAACTAGATTTCATTGCCATTGTGAGTTTGAACGATATGTTTGTTACTCACATCTTAATCCTTAATTTATGCTCCTCGATATCCTACTCGCCTTCCAATACAATCTGTTATTTATTTATTTTTTTTGTTAATTTTCGTAATTGCAATGACAGGGCGGCTTCCTTCATAAGATTTTAATTTCTTTTAATGATATCTATATTCAGATATTTTGACTTCCTGCTGAACTCAGGAATTTCACGCATTCGTGACACAGGCGGAATGAATGCGTCTGACAGGTGGCTTTTGTTCCCATGTTACAAAATCTTTGGGTAAAAAAAAATAGATATTACTTATTGATCGTAGTTAATTATCACTATCAGGTGATATGGATGAGTAAAAGTGACATGAATCGCGGTGAAAATATTACACGATAAATGAAATTGAAATGAAAAAAAAAAATTGCTTTCTGCGCTGAAAGAACTGGAGAAGAGTGGAAATTTGCAGAAGTGAAAGCACCTGAATGAGATCATTTGCAAACTGTTAGAGGCTATTATGAGGGTTAGGAAGTTTGACAAAGCAAAATTGGAAAATAACCGTGGTTTTGACAATAGTTTCCTAGAGGAAAAATAAAAGATGAACATAATAATTTCAAGTTTAATCTAAAATATTGTACCAAATAAGCATCTACCCTGGATCGACCTTCCAAAACTATTACATGTAATGGAAACTCGATTTCGTAAACATTCTACAAGAATGTATATAGATGATTAAGCCTAATGGCCTTCATTATGTCAGTATTAGCTGAATGATTTCCTTTATTTATTTAAAGATCCTAAGGAATCCTTCAACGAATTACTAAACTTTACTATACATTAGTCTTCGTATCACAATTCCTCAGAAATATTATCGTTGCTTAAGCTCTTGACCAAGGGTGGGGAACCTTTTTGTGCATGAAGGATCTTACAATTCATCATCCCTCATAAAGGCCGCATGGAAAATTCTTTAAAGTTATTTCATCCCTCAAGCAATTTTTTAGTAATCCAATAAAAAAGACAGGTTTATAGAAATCGAAAGCATATTATTTTTAATATTTTTATTTAAGTAAGTGCTTCTTATACTAGTAATGTGTAAATGAATATTATCGAAAACATAGAATTTTCAAATATTTTACTTGTGTAAGAAGTTTTCAAAATAATAAGTAAATGAATAATATTGAAAGCATGACATTTTGAAATTATTTGAATTAAGAAAGAAGGTTCTTTGTATTCAAGGAACAAGTAAAAGAATAATAATCTTATAAAAAGAACTCATATAAATATCGAGAATATAACATTTTCAAATATCCAATATACAGTAGGCAAGCATGTACATTTTTATGCAAATTAATGACTTCTTTGATTTGCTTCTTTTGAGAAAGCATTCTGATATCAGGCTCTAACATAGTGGTTCTTAGTCTTAATTGGTTCTCCAAATGCGCCAAGCACGAAAATGTAGATTCACAACAGTACGTTGAAGAAAAACCGGAAATCAGTCGTCTTGCATGTTCACGAAGACGAGGATATTCTATCGCGTTTTTTCCAAATTTCGACGGGATTCTCTCTCGTATCAAACAGAGACTTCAGGATATTATCCTCATGCATTTCAATAAGCTCCATTTGTAACACATATCAAATATAACCTGATAACCAGCCACGAACTTGTTTTTAATCATATATATGTATATATGTTTGTATTTATATGCATGTATAATTATACTTACATATATCTGAATGGCTACAAATCCTAGCGAGTGGCATTATTATGCGTTTCTATAACTCTCGTTATTAAGGGGGTTTGCAGCAGAAGAAGGAATGGAATAGTTAACAAATTATTTCTAGTATTCTATCAATAGAAGGATATTTTTTATGATAACAACGTTATAACCCTCTAATTAGTAATCATGCTGCAGAAATAAAAGACATTAGTTCAGGAGATCGCAGTGTATACTTGCATACAGTGTATAGGAAATCGGATCATTCGAATGTAATAGTGTAAAATGTATTTCAGTGTATTACAAATATCCTGTTTTTACCAGGAACAAAGATTCTTTGTATTGGAATATAAGTATTGAAAAACTAGTCAGAAAAACTCGTTCAAACGTTTATACTCATTTTTATGAAGTTAATATTACAAGGTAAAATATATATTTCAATCGTTCACCTTATAAGAATGAGAATTTTTAAATCAAAGTTTTACGTTAAATTAAATTCTCGTTTTATTTGCTACTATTTAATTTTACCTTACTGCGGAAATCTTAGTAACATAAAAGTATCAAAACTAGATAATAGTCTCTACTGAATAAGCAACTTTATCGCTTCAAGAATTTTCTATATTGCTTTTTGTTTTTTGTAAAAGAAAACTATTGAGGTGGCTTTGTCTGTCCATCGGCACTTTTTCTGTCTGCTCTCTGGTCTTAAAAGCTACTGAGGCTCGAAGACTGCATACTATTACGTTGAGCATCCATCCTCCAATCATCAAGCATACCAAATTGCAGCCCTTTAGACTCAGTGGCTGAAAGTTTCATGGTCTGCTGGACAGAAAACTCTATTGCTCCGAAGAAACTTCTGTGCATATTTTTACTTGTTATATTTGCTATTGGGTGAACATACGTTTTCATTTAACCTGTGAAGAAGACCGCTTCAATTACAAACAAAGGATGTTTATCAGGAACTTGTTACCACTTTTGCTATAAGAAAAAAAAAGAAGAAATACAACAAAAGATTCAATCACACCTATTCATCACGCACTCTCGACGTCCTGGATTTTAAGTGCCTCCTCTGACTCCTTGACCACTTTTCTCTTCAAACATTCCATGCGTAGAAAATTGCCTCTAACTTACCCTCTTCCTTATTCTTCATGTAATCGTCAGGACAAGATCCTTACTCCTTTTACACTCCTTACTCATATATATTACGTAACCAGATCATCTAAATAGTTCCCAATATTTTTTCGACATTTGTACTTAACTTCTACACTTCAATTATGTAAGCAAGTGTTGGAGTTCTGTTAGCAAGTGTTGGCTTAAAAAAGTACTTCAAACCCCAACTCTTACTTCAATAGACGCGTCTCTTCCGAAAGGTTACCAGAAACGTTTGACATTTTTCAAATTCTTTCATCTCAATCGGGTGCACTTAATCTAAAAATATCTAAATGAAGTGCACCTTTCATCTGTATAGTGTACATACAGGCAGTCATCTATGCTAATAAAATCCGAGTAAATCTTGTTGGTCCTCCCCCCGGAGAGACATGATACAGACACCTACGCCTAACAAACCTGTTTGTCCGCTCAGGGTGGTGGTGGGGTTGGTAGTGGATCGGAAAGGTAAGGGAGACAGCAGTACAGGGTTTCAGCACTCGTAGGTCGCGCCAACAAGCTCGTCTCTCAATGAATCTTAGTTTGTTATCTACTGTTTTAGCTTATTTGTGTTATCTTTTACTTTCAAACTGATCGTCAACAAACTTCATTTTCTCCTCAAAAACCTCTCATTCGATATGCTTCTCAAAACTACTCCTGACTTTCCTCCGATATCTATGATAATCCGTAGACACCAATATTAAGTGCATAGTTAAGAGTCATAACACCTTTTTATGAAACCACTTCTTAACTGATGTGTAGACGTTTGCACGCTTAAAAAAATAGAAATAAATAAATAAACCGTGTCCACTTTCTGGAAAGAGAAAGAGAGAGAGCGAGAGAAAAAAAATATATATATAGGTGTATATATACTTATATATATATATATATATATATATATATATATACTATATATATATATATATATTATTATATATAAAACTGCGAAGTAAATGTACTAGTTTTATTGTAAACAATCCAACTGCAACGATCAAAGGTAAATTATTCTATCACCGCCGTCATTCCCTGAAACGTGGATAATAGCCACTGTAGACTTCACGATAAATTTTGCTCCAGTTCATTCCTTGCAGTACGCTGTATTGTACATGCATATACAGACCTCTCTGTAGTGGAGAGGGAATTTGGCCATTCTTGGCTAATACATATATATATATATATATATATTATATATATATATATATATGTGTGTGTGTGTGTGTGGTGTGTGTGCATGTACAATACAGCGTACTGCAAGGAATGAACTGGAGCAAAATTTATCGTGAAGTCTACAGTGGCTAATATCCACGTTTCAGGGAATGACGGCGGTGATAGAATAATTTACCTTGATCGTTGCAGTTGGATTGTTTAATAAAACTGGTACAATTACTTTGCCGTTATTTTTCATTGCATGTGAAATTCAAAAGGTGTCAGGGAATATAACGCAAGAGGATCACTAAAAAGAAAAGATAACGCTAATAACCACTGATACCACTCTTATACATATAGATTTCATGAACAGGATGTGGAAACATACAACACGATTCCGGATTACAATTTCCCAGAACTATGATCTTACAGGAATGCCCCGAAGGTAAGGAAGGTTACTGAAGTGAACTCATGAAGTGATTTGTGCAAATAACTATATTATGACTTAGAGCAGACGAATTAATTATTACATCTTTTTAATTCCCCGCCTAACTGAAGGTTTTTATGGCTGCTTCAGGTATTGGAAATGCAAATAGACATTATATATATGTATGATATATATATATATATATATATATATATATATGTATATATATATATATATATATATTATATATATATAAATATATATATATATATATATATATATATATATATATATATATATATATATATATATATATATATATATATATGCTAGCATTACATCTATTAGTAGAAACAAGTGTTAGCTGCAGAGAGAGTAAAAACAATGCAGTAGAAAATTATTTCAAAGCATTATGTTGGAAATAATATTTTCTCTTTCAAACCAGGAAGCTGTCACCAAGGAAATGAAAAAAAAAAAATTATCTTTTACCAGAAATGCAAATGATTGCTGAAAGATTGATGATAGCAATGATCAAGTATGCGATGACGAGAGAGAGAGAGAGAGAGAGAGAGAGAGAGAGAGAGAGAGAGAGAGAGGACATACTCGGTATGCCTGATAGTTCCGGTCTCCCTCGTCATCATATGCCTGTGCTGCTATCGAAGCGTTTTACATATCCATGTATGAATGCGTTGATGTGCTCATACGTATTCGTGTGTGAGTGAACTTCTCTGTTTATTAGTAAGCGCGAGTGCGCGCGCGCGTGTCTGTGTCTCTGTATGTGTCTGTGAGTGCGTGCGTGCGTCAGCAGCTGAGGTGAGAGTGAGTGGGAAGAGCGAGTGAACTAAGAGGCGAAGTCCCCAGCCCACAAGCCCCGCCCAACCTAACCTGGTCCCTTTAGCCGGCCAGGCTCAGAGCTCCTCCGAGAGAACTCGCGGAAGGACGTTACCGCTGCGTGTCGCGTACATCCCCATATCTTTATACGGGGCTATCCGTCTACGCTAGCTATCTTTTTAGGACAATGTCGCTCTGACATCTGCTTGTCACGGGCTCGATTCCCTGGACGAATATTCCCACCAAGTGCGTCTACGGTTCCGCTGCGATTCGAGGATTTCTTGGATAGTTACGGACAACACACGTACAAAGGGAAGCGATATGCGTCTAAGTAACGATGCAGTTGTGCTGGAAAATGTTCTTACCAACTGATGAGATAATGATGATGTAAAGATTTCGGGGTTGCATGTTGTTTGTAGCTGGAAAATAAGGCTTTTAAACATACATAGAATTAAAAAGGGAATTCGCAAGATAACTTATTTTCTTTGAAAGTGATTAAATTACAATATTCGTCTGTACGTCAGTTGTGTCTCAAAGTTAGTGACTGGATTCCAGATTGGAGTTTTTAGCTGCAGTGGAACGAGAGAGCTAACAGGTGAGTTACTGTTCTTGTCAATTAACAAACCTAATTATCATGGCTAAATAATTTAACTATTATTATTATTATTATTATTATTATTATTATTATTATTATTATTATTATTATTATTATTATTATTATTATTATTATTATTATTATCATCTTCACATTACAATTCCTACCACCTCAGCTATGCTATAAGTCTGCGTAAACAATTACTAAAATCTATCATACTATCTACCTAACCATTCGTACACTATTAGTAAAAGAAAAATAGATTCTTAATCTCATAACATAATGTCGAAGAAATAATTACGACGAATAACGAAATGACAATAAGTGTAATTACACAATTAAATGAATACCATCATTAACAACAACAAAGAAAGCAGCGATGATGATAATAATAATAATAATAATAATAATAATAATAATAATAATAATAATAATAAACTAACATTCATTTATGTTACTGATAAGTGTAGCTAATAATCTTAGTGTGCAAAGAATCTTATTACTTCACCATTAGAAACAAAGCATCTATAGATTAATGAAAATCAATCCCTGTTATTGTTCTTTCTTCTGTCTTCTTAATTAAGAGCTTTGACGCTGCATAAGTTTTTATTCTGACTTAGACATAAAGTAAAAGTAATTTTCTCTATAAATTATCCACCAATAATATATAAAAGTACATTTTTTTATATCTTTACTATAGTTATAAGTTAGAGCTTACTAAGATTAGTAAAGTTATCTTTTCGATTTAAACATTTTATGAAGTTATATATATATATATATATATATATATATATATATATATATATATATATATATATATATATACATTAAAGAGTATTCCCATGTTGTTTGGTAATACATAGAAAATTAACAAACATACAATGATGAAAACTTATTAGTATTAACGGCGATTTCTTAACTGTAAGCACACAAACTCCTCACGCGGAAGATTTCCAAGAGGAATCCCTTGCTAACTTTGAAATAAGTTTTCATTCTAAAAGCCTTGCGGGTCCAAAGTTAAATTATCTTCCCTTTCATAAGATTGATGCACGTCAGACAGAGGGTTCCACCTAGTGCGTTTCCTTATTTTTTTCTTTAATTTTTTGTGTGGCTTCTCTGGAAAGGAATGCTCTGTGTTTTTGATGTTGGAGGCATAAGTTCATGCTCTTCGAAGGAGGGCAAGTTTGATTTCATATATTTATTTTTTGTGACTCGGTTGTCATAACTATCTTATGTATGACTGACAAGTCTGTTTAATGTGTTTGAGTTGCCATTCCTTACTAAGGGAATAATAAACCTTCATTCTTTTTGTTCACGTCCCTGTGTTGTCTTTACAAAAATTGTCTGTTGTTCTTTTATTAATTGTGTACTGGTAGCAAGAACTTCTTCCCCACTGAAAGTTATTTTCCTGATTTACACCTGTGCTCTGAATGACTAAGTGGGTTTTTTTAAGGCTCGAGTCATTATGGGTTTCCCTTACATGAGTGGAGAGTTCAGTCCCATAATGCAATTGAGCCGTGAACAAAAAGCTATTGAAATGTGGAAATATTATACCGTAGAGTGAAATCGTGGTTTCATTATATTGTAATAATAACGTATCAACCATTATCCGATTTTTTTTTTCCAGAAAATATTATGTTGAAGTCAGTCTCTTGATAGAAAGGATAAATTCTAGTTAACAAAAGATATGTCATAGTTCACTGATTATGAAAAGCCTTAAATATTTTAACAATATGCAAATAATAGAGACAAGACTTTCACAAGAAAATACGCGTAAGATAAATACAAGCCACATATGCACTATTGCGCACGCAGACTCTCTCTCTCTTCTCTCTCTCTCTCTCTCTCTCTCTCTCTCTCTTCATAAACACATGCATATATGTAAGTGTGTTTATGCGTATTTAACAGCCATGAACATGATTTCTCTTTTCCAGAGCATTCCAGTATCTTCCAAGAGATTATTCACTGTAGAAAATCTTTATATTATATAAAAAATTTTGTAGCAACAAAACAATATTTGATATGATTAGTTGTCTGGTTTTCGTTTATGAATAACACATTTATAACATTTCCCCATTTAGTTTATTTGACATGGGACGGGTGTTTGTTTATGTAACTTCCCTAATCATCTTTCTTTTGAATCTTTCAATCACTTTCTTAAAGCTATAAAAATCCAACGTAATTTCAAGAAATAGTAAAGTAACCAACAGAAAATATTTTACTTACATGAGTTGAAGGAAATTAAAAGAATTTTTCCGAAACTTTTGAACAAATGCAGTAGTGATAAATCTCATTGAAAATGTTGAAAAAACACAAACGAGCAAAATTAATGAGATTGGAAGAAAAGATTGGTTAAAAGAGGAAAAAAAATAATGATTCTCTCTCTCTCTCTCTCTCTCTCTCTCTCTCTCTCTCTCTCTCTCTCTCTCTATATATATATATATATATATATATATATATATATATATATACTATATATATATATATATATATATATATATAATATATATATAACAAATGTCATATTGAATATTATTGTAGCCTAATATTTGTAAATAAAATACCATGGTGATGTGGTAAGTATGAATGAATTTTATATATATATATATATATATATAAATATATATTATATATATATAATATATATATATATATATATATATTTGTGTGTGTGCGTGTGTGTGAGTGTGTATGTGTGTTTGTGTCTGTGTCTGTGTGTCTGTGCTTGTAAAAAAGCAAAATTTCCTCCGTTAAAAATGCCCCACTTATAAAATTCATGTAATTGCTAATCGAAACACATTATGCACGATAAATTTTGCCTCGCTAAGCGTGAACGACCTTAAATTGTTATACCTATTTCTCACTCTATCTTCTGCCTAGGCAATAAAATGGGAAAATACCAAACTGTCAATTCATCATCCTTTTGTTTTGTGCCTTCAGTAAAATATACACTTTCTTGGTATTTTGTTTCAGCTCTCTCTATATACATTCTCTGACTGCTACATGACAACTCAAATTTTGCTCATGATTATGGTGACTGTTACGGCCATGATGTTTATTGTTATGTTTTTTTTTTTTTTCAATCCTTCATAAGTTCAAATTGCCTTGCGTGTTAAGAAGGGAATTTTATGGTTTTCTTTTTTCTTCCTTTGCTTTGATTCTTTTAGTTGCTTTTATAGTCTGAGGAAAAACTTCATTTTAATGCTCATAACATAATTTTTTTTCATTCTGAGGTCGGAAGACTTTTATATAATTTTATTAATTTCATAAGCGCAAAAGTTTATTTCATAAATAATATAGATTACTTCATAATTAAATTGACATTCTGGAACGTTACTGCCTCGTATAACTTTGCCATTCGACGTTTTTATAGTCTGTAATTCTGTTACAAGAAATGGTTCAGCTTCATTAACTTTTAATCCAAGGGCATAATAAGCACGCGGAATATGTGTCTAGATATAATGACTGTTTTTATTGTGATTTAAGGGACTGATATCCTGGAGCATTAATCAGTTATTAACAAACTAGCCACACTTCTTTAAGTCCCCTGAATAGACAGCAACTTTAAGATGATTTCATCATTCATTAACGCTGAAATGCAATGCACTTTCAACTCAGTTATTCATCCTTCATGTAGGCTGTCCTTTATTTTCCAAGAATATGTTTCAGAATTATTTTTATAAATATAATTTCTTTTACTTTGCAACATGCTTCAAATCAATGCTCTTTAACCATTAACACTTCGTCTTTTGTTCGTTGATTGAAATATTCTGTTATCATGAGTTAGCCATCTCTCAAACAAACTGTAACAATTTGCGTTGAACAATAGACTATCAAATACCAACATGGTTTATTCTTTATTAGTCTACAGCTTCCTCTATGAAATGTTTTTACATATCATTTAGTTATCAGTTGTTGTTTACGAAGAATACTACGTTTATTTAGTTAGGATAGAACAAAAAGTAATTATCACTCCATGGAGGTGACAACAATTAATATTCAATCCTTTATGGACTAACACTATATACAACGCATATCTTTATTCTAAGGTGGGTTTCAAAACTTGATAAATGAATCTTTGCTGCGTGAAAATGCTTGTATTTATACTGATGTTATTAGTCAAATAAACAGATATGGAAATCCTTCTGGCAACATGATACAAAATTAAAATATAAAGACAACACTAAATAATAAATCATAACAGTATATTTTTATACAACGTTTTCGTCGCGAGTCTTTGAAAAGTAATCACCATCCTGCTTATATTATTTAATGAAGATTTCGACATTTATTTTAAATTCGTGAATGACCAAAACATTTTTCCTTTTAATTCTTCCTTCATTTGCACTTATGGCCAATAACTCCTCCATCCTTAGGCGAATAATATTTCTCGTGATTATCATTAAGCATGAGATAAATTATGTTTAATATCCCTTTTCGTCCTACAAATTGTAATGTCTCGTTGTTTAGGGCTTTCATATGCCCTGTGAATACCAGCATAGTATGGTGATGGTTTACAGCTAATGTAAATTAAGATAACTAACTATAGATAGTAAATTTCCTTTGCTAATTAAATATAAATTACAGAAAAATAAAAATGAATTTGGAATATTTTCCTAAAATGCAGTTGTTGCTCTTTAGAAATGAAAGGTTCGCTATCTTCCTGGAAAAAAGAAGTAAAGTGAAGGGATCGTGAACCTGAATTAAAAAAGAATAGATGAAACCTGCCTAATAAAAACATCTTGTGAATTAAACGAAAGTTGGTCCAGGGACGAAAACAAGCGAGGCTAAAATCGTATTTATCTCATTACATATCAGTCGAGATGCTTATAGTATTTGTTCAGAGTTCTTCCTCGCCACCCCGTTAACACCCGTTCCCAATGCTTCCTGTATAAGGACACAATTAAAAATAATTGGCACCAATTTCCCTCCACGGCAACTGTTTGCTCTCCAGCGCTCGAAGCAAAAGCCTCCCAGAAAAGGAGTGAGTGAGGGAATGCGCGTTTGTCCCCTTTTCTCCTTCCTCTTCTTTATTTCTGTTGATTGTTTGTTTGTTCTCTTGTTAAAACAAGTGTTAATACGTTTTCATTTGTGGTCTAAGTGCATTGGCAAAAAATAGGATTGAAAATGCCATTGAAGATTATATATCACTCAGCAAGTTCATATATAGAGAGAGGGGGGGAGGGGGGATGAATATATGTTGGTTCTGAAATCACATTAATTATACATGGAGGTTCATCAACGATGAGAGAGAGAGAGAGGGAGAGAGAGAGAGAGAGAGAGAGAGAGAGAGAGAGAGACAGAGAGAGAGAGATTAAATAAAGAACACACAGATATATATATATGACAATAGGGTTGACCCTTCTCATTTTCGCACTTTCCAATTTAGGGAATTTCTCAAGGATGAGGTTGCTAGCACTATACCCATTCCCATACACACGCTGCTCTAGGATATCTTCCGAGCTTGTTAGACTTACCGGCGAAATCCTGGGAAAGAGCCAAGGACCTTGCAAATGGGCCACGGGGTTGCAGAACCTGAAGCCCACTGGTCGTGGAGAGACACAGAGACAGATGCATAGAGATATCCGCAATGACTAAAGACAGGAAAATCCTTAAAAAAAGAAAGAAAAAAAAGAGGAATATGTTCCGGGAGGTCCTACTTCAGAAAAAAGGGCAACCAGAGGAAAATACCGAAAAATTCCCTACCTGGGAAAAAGTTAACTTGCTCTTTCTAGAGAATTCATGGTTCGGAAAATAAAATACAGAGAGAGAGAGAGAGAGAGAGAGAGAGAGAGAGAGAGAGAGAGAGAGCAAAAAGGGATGGGGTGTGAACTGATGAATGATAAAAGAGGAGAAAAAAGGGTGACATTGTTGCAAAGTGGAAGTTGCTTAATGCTCACTGAAGTGAAGTGGATACAGAGAAGAGAAACGAGACAAAGAGGAAAGGAAAAATGCAGGAAAAGAGAGACACGAAGAGCGGCAAACATGGAATTGGTTATAAAGGAAAAATTGTTGAAGGACAGAGGCACTGTTTGGAACTGGAGACATATGGACAAAGTGAACAGCTTACACTCTGGGATTAAATAAAAGGGAATCAAAACAAAATATAATCATATAATACTACGAAAATAAGGCACTTAATACATACATACATAGTCACAGACATATATATATCTATATATATATATACATATATATATATATATAGTATATATATATACGTATATTATATACATATATATATATATATATATATATATATAAAAATATCGAGCTACAATGTCCTTTCATTTAATATCTAATTCGCTCTACCTCGGAATTAATATATTTTCATATATGCTTAACCGAAGGGGAATTTTTTCTCGATAATAGATTTGCCTGGACCAGGGCGCGAACCTATGGATCCTTTCAAACCCAGGAACGTCAGTGAAGCGTTACCTACTACACCTCTCGCGGTGGTGTAGTAGGTAACGCTTCACTGACGTTCCTGGGTTTGAAAGGATCCCATAGGTTCGCGCCCTGGTCCAGGCAAATCTATTATCGAGAAAAATTCCCCTTCGGTTAAGCATATATGAAAATATATTAATTCCGAGGTAGAGCGAATTAGATATTAAAGGACATTGTAGCTCGATATTTGTATATGAATCACGGAAATGTGATATGACTTATATATATATATATATATATATATATATATATATATATATATATATATATATATATATATATATATATATATATATAAATATATATATATATATATATATATATATATATATATATATATATGTATGTATGTATGTATTTATGCATAATATAATAGTAAACAGCTCTTACACAAATGACCAGCAACTATATCGAACACATTGTGGATGCATATAGAGCATCTATTTCCTCCGAAATGAGGATTAAACTCCTTCAACTAACAACCTCAGCTTACCCTCCTTATACAGCCCTAATAAATGGGACATATTTTAAAAGACGTAAATTAAATAGCTACAAGTTGAGCAAAAGAAAGGATGTATTACTCACAGGTGATTGCCTATACATAGTTATGAGACTTGTTCATCATCTACCATGCCTGGTTTTATTACCCAATGGATAAAAAACACAATGGTGGACAGAGCAAGGCCTTGTAGCTCCGAAGCATCTATTTGTAAAAAAAACAATAAATGAATAAAGAAGAGGGAATATATATATATATATATATATATTATATATATATATATATATATATATATATATATATACATATATATATACATGCATATATAATAATAGATATCCTGGTACGTCAATAAGTATTTACATGAATCAAAAATAGGAGCTCCGAAGCATCTATTTGTAAAAAAAACAATAAATGAATAAAAAAGAGGAATATATATATATATATATATATTATATATATATATATTATATATGTTATATTAATATATATATGTATGGTATAGATATATAAATAAATATATATTCATGCATATTTTTTTATATTAATAAGATATCCTGGTACGCCAATAAGTATTTACATGAATAAAAAATAGTGAGGGAGAAAACGGGAGCGAATGAGAGCGAGAGGCTACAACAGAAAATATTTCATTTACAAAACAATGAAGTAATTGGTTGAAGTGTCTGAAACAGAAATCAACTGTTAAAAACGAAAGAAAAGAATTGGAAGTAAATGATGAAAGAAAAGAAGAGGCTCCTTCCTGGCCTCACCCTACCCGAGCGCCCTCTCCTGACTCCTTCTTTCCCCACACCTCCTCCCATCCAGACCCCCTCCTTTTCCCCACCTCCCCGCTCCTCCTCCTCCTCTTTCCCCTTAATTTTCCCTTAATTTTCCCTCGGGCAAGCTCTCTCTGCTCTAAGAAGGGAGCATGTATAGAAGTTGCCAGACGAGTCTACTGAATACAAATAACACCTCATAAGGAGATGTATATATTTTTGGGACAGAGAAAACGTCTTCTCGCCGTGTTCTTATGTGTAAGGAATTTCTCGAAATACTTTATTTATTTATTTTTTTTCTCTTCAGCGTAGCGTAAGGTGTGGGGGGGAGTTGGAAGTGGGTGGGGGCAAGGCGGGGGGTTAAGGTGGGGAGGAATGTGTCGGGAGTGTCTTTTGGAAAGAGCAGGACAAATGTGGAACATGTGAAGAATGCGTTAACCATTTCTTTTGTGGAAATGAAGACGCGAGGGATTATCCTTTCGCTGCTCTTGTAACATTGTGTTATTATTACTTTTAATAATAAAGGGCAAATATATGTGTAAAGCTACACTTACGAAATCCTTAAATATATGCTTTGATTTAATCTATCTTTCTATTCATTCATATCTGCTCTCTATTCTCTATCAGAATTTTTTACGCTTAGTATAATTATAATCGGCAAATGACACTCGGGATCAAATATATTAAAATTTGCTTTACATAACCTTATCAGATGAGATCATTGCCACTTACAGTGAATGGATGCCTTGTAGCTCTTTTTTTATGACACGTACATTTGAATGCGGTCGAGTTATTTTTACCCCAACGACCGTAATAAAGTGTGAAGAGGGAAGGTAGGGACAAATTGCTTCCATTACGCAGTTTCATACTGTACTCTCCTGAAAGAGGATAGTAAGTTTCACGTGTTGGTTTGGGAATAATATATTATATATATATATATATATATATATTATATATATATATATATATATATATATATATAGGCAATAACCACGAAGGCAAGTGAAGAAATGGAGTGCTGTTGCAAGGCCCCTTCAATCTCGTCCTTGCTTAGTAAAAGGCGAGAGTCGAAAGGCCTTGCAGTGGTACTACATTGTTTCACTTTCCTCCGTGGCTTTTGCCATTATCTATTTACTCATCAAATTCCAAATTTTCGTGATTCAGTTGTAATATATATATAATATATATATATATATATATATTATATAATATAATATATATTATATATTATATATACATATATGAATATATTATATAAAGATCAGTCAGTACCTCTTTTTTACGTTGTATAACATCTTTCGGACTACCACTAACCTACAGTAAATAAATATCCTAACCAAACCTACGTAAACATTAACATAGGCTATGATGCTACGTATATGCCTTGGAATCCCCTTAAGCCTTTTATGAAGGTTACATCCTTCAATCACTTATCATCATTATGCCAAGTGATCCTTTAAGTTTCGTCTCGCATAAAACAGACAAGGAACCATAATGCTGAGGTTCTATTGCACACACCAGTATATATATATATATATACTATTATATATATATATATATATATATATATATATATATATATTTATATCTATCTATCTATCTATATATATATAATATATATATATTAATATATATATATAATATATAAATTATAATATATATAATATATATTGTAACGAACTTTGGTGGGTTTTACAAGTTAAAAGAATGAATAAATAAATAAAAAGATCAGAATTGGATTAAACAGGCAGCAAAAGAAACAGACATTGGAGAGGGGAGTCAAAACAAATCCAAAATAGTGTCCTTAAATTGCTTTAAAAATTTACATTAATATTTACACATTAATACAAGTGAGTCGATACACAAGCAACCACTAATATCTGAAACATTAGAGCAACGAAAAGTGAACATACAAAATGGTTTATAAAGAAAATAGTCAATAACAAAACTAAATTAAAACTACTCAAAGCGAGTCAGTATTAGAATTAAACTCTTATTCAAAATGAACGAGCAGCCGAAAAGCTCAATATTCCAAATTATTTTAGGCAAAACAAGGCATCATTAGGGTAACCTAAAAAGGTCACAATCCACCCAAGGAGATTGCAGCTTACAACACAGCTACAACAACAGATAATCCTATATAGGTCATCAATACAGCACCTAACTGACAGGGAGGTTATCCTACACACCATGTCACTCCCCAGCTGACAAAAATACACCAATGCTCCCCAATGAGGCCAAACTCCAAAAAGCAGTCATTCTTCATACGACAAAACCAAAGAAAAAAAATCCACAACTCCATATGATGTTCTCCCTCAGGCAAAAGACTGTACGACGGCTTCACACTAAATATCCAGGTATCCAATACCTGACGCTGCCTCATACTGGTTCACAGGTAAGCATACCTGATCCTCTGCTGTCAAAGAAGCTGGACTACCTCTGACTGACTCCTCACACCCCACACACCAACAACGACATCTCCGCTGCCAACGTAGCGAAATAAATACACAGGAGGGACAACAAAAGAAAGGAAACAATTGAACTACGATTGTTCACTTCAAAGAACCCCTCCTCAATATATATATATAATATATATATATATATATATATATATATATATATATATATATATATATACATATATATAATTTGAGGAGTGGTTTATATATATATATATATATATATATATATATATATATATATATATATATATATATTATATATAAAACCGCTCCTCAAATATATGTATATATCTATATATCTATATATATATATATATATATATTATATATATATATATATATATATATATATATATATGAAGTCTTTTTACTGTAATACAACAGTCCCATAAAACACTATTTTAACGAACGTTGCAACCATATATTTCGAACACTTCCTTCTGTGCTCCTGATCACTGGTAAAATATGGACATAGGATATCTTCCAAGAGTATATATATAAAAGCAAATGTAGGTGTGGTAGTAAGTCTCTGTTATGTTTTTGTCTATATACTCTTGGAAAACATCCTATGTCCATATTTGACCAGTGATCAGGAGCACAGAAGGAAGTGCTCGAAATATATCGTTGCAATAGTGTTTTATGGGCCTTTTATCTTCATATATACACACACACATATATATATATATATATATATATATATATATATATTATATATATATATATATATAACATTTGTACACATGTATCCTTTTTAGCGCTACCGAAACGTTGGTACGAATGCGATGCATTATCTCTATATTACTATACTTGTGTGAGAAAAAAGGTAAGTGGATAAATGGTGAGAGTATCGATTGTAATCCAGGTGGCTTCATAATGGCAAGTGAAATGCCACACTTGGCGTCTTACTCGAATCTCCATCAGTGGCCAGATAGTCTAAGTAGGCGGCTTGTGGGTGTGGCTAAATGCCTCATGCCCAAGCTTGGCTATGGCATGTGCTTCTGTGGAATATTTATTTAAAAACTGCGGCAGAAGAGAAAGGGCTTTCTATTTCCACATCTGTTCTATATTTTTCTCATAATTTATTTCCGTATGACAAAAGATATATATCATATATATAGTAATATAATATTATATTATATAATATATTATTATATATATATATATATATATATATTACATATATATATATTCCCCTGAAATTATTCTTGATAACTGCGGTAGAGCAGAAAAGATTTTCTATTTCCAATATTGGTCGAAAATTTTTCTCTCCATATATTCCGTCAGGCACAACAAACACACACACACACACACGCGCGCGCACACACACACACACACACACACACACATATATAAATATATGTATGTATATATATACATATATGTATGTATGTATGTATGTGTGTGTACATATGCATGTGCGTGCGCGCGAGCGTGTGTGAACACATACACACCCGCATTTAAATACTGTTCTCTTGAAAGCTTTGAGCGTATTAGATCGTATTTTAACCTTGTGGAGGTTTTGCACCTCATAAATTATCTTCAAGAATCATTCGAATAGAAGAACTTCTCATGTAAGGCCTAACAAAGCGAGAAAATGGAATATAGTAACATGTTACCACAAAGCATTATTTTTGCTCATTTTTATTTTGTTATGCTTCTGTTGTTTTATTTACTACTGTTCGGAATAAAAAGGGATATATTATACCTGTACCAATTTTTCGTATAATCTTGTAATATCTCGCTCCTTTCTTCAGCGTAATACGTTATACTTCATATGTGCTAAATGGGCACTCGACCCTCCCCTCGTACCCATTTGTTTTCGGAGTCCAGGACCTCTCCCTTAATGAAAGCTGGCAACATTGCGTTACTCGTTACTTAACCCGGCCCCTCAGCTCTAAACAATGACAAAACTTTCCTCCGCATCCCACCAAGATGAGAATTTGCAATTAGTACGTAAGTGTTTGCGCTGGTTCTTTAGAACGCAGGCAAATATTTACCCGAGCTTATTTATTCATGGGAAAAGGAAGGAAATACGAGAGACGAACATTTCTGTCTCGTAACCGAACTTTTAGTGTCTCTTTTGCTTTATTTCGAATCAAGCGTTGCAGGTAGAATAACAGCGTGTTGGAGACACTTTCCAAGTGCAGAACGATATTCTTCTGTTTACTTTTGGTGGAAATAGATTTACAAAAGAGAGTTACCCAGAAGGCGTTGAAAACATTGAAATGCAAAGCCTCATAGAACAGAAATGAATGACGAGCTACAAATGAGCATAGCTACAATCTGGGTGACGGGCGTACAAAGAGAAACTTATCTTTAATAAAGAGGAAATTAGTAAAAGAAACTTTAGATGTATATAAATAATAAATAAAGAAGAAATCGACTCTGATGGATTCATCTTATCTGCAAAATAAATTACTTGCCAAATAAGACGATATATTTATTTTGGCATTTTAAATAAGCAGGAAATTAAAACTTTACGCGTGGATGTTGAACTTATCTAACGAATCTTGGTTTAATTGATATGTTCTTTGTGTATCAGAGGCAACAATCGAGTTATTATATGGGTAAGGGACATCTACAACAAAATTATGTTTGCTGAAATATCTATAATATATATATATATTATATTAATTTCTTGCCCCTTTCCTTGTGCTCCAAAATGCTTGTGTACAGGTCGAGACATTCAATCATTTGGGGGTAATTGAATTGAAGGATGTTTTTGCAGCAGACGAATAAGGATTCTGGTGAAAACGGGAATGTTTCATAATACCTGGAAAGAGTTTACTTGTGAAGGAAACGACCTTTAAGAGTAAAAATTGTGTGTAATTTCCCTTATCCATCATTTATTTTCACCTTATTGCCATAGAAATTAATTGAATTAAGAACAAATTTGTAAAATATTTATATTACTCATTCAAGTTTTACTTGAAGCAAATGAGGATCTTAAACGTTAAACGAAGAGATACACCAATACAAAAGAGAGAGAAAGAGAGAGAGAGAGAGAGAGAGAGAGAGAGAGAGAGAGAGAGAGAGATGAAGTATCACTAGGGTTTTAGTCATGTATAAAGTGTTCAAGACAATATATTAATTAAAATAGCAGTAAGACGGCACAGTTTTTAATAAGCTTTCATGTGTATACATGTACGAGCGCGAGTGTGTCTATGCTGATATATAAATATAGATATTTATAATATAATATATAATATATATATATATATATATATATATATTTATATGATACTATATATTATTTATTATATATAAGTAATACATATATATATATATATATGAATAATATAATTATTATTACTGTTCTTAATAATAATATCCTACTTACAGTGGGAGCCTTCGTGTCGACATCGCTATTCACCATGAGTATATTACTAGACCTGTGACCTTCAAAATGGCTGCAACGCACCACATTTACCTAAAATGTTTTTCACTTTATTATTAAACTGGTTCTCGGTGAAAGTACTACGTACCTTGGTTAACGCTTAAACACGCTTCCAAAATGTTTTCCCTTTGTGCGGAACCCTGACAGGATTAGTTCCACAATCCTGGATAAATACAGGCGGTAAACTAAAGATTATAAAGTAGAAGTAACCCTCTCTCTCTCTCTCTCTCTCTCTCTCTCTCTCTCTCTCTCTCTCCTCTCTCTCTCGTTGATTTTCAAGAACTTTGCTTTTTCTCTTTTTCTTTATTTTCTAAATTTGTAAGAAGATATCTAATTGAAATCTATATTTTTATGTATTTTCTTAGAATTTACGAGAAGAAATCGAATTGAAATATATCTATTTCTTATTTGTTTTTATTTGTAAAAGAAAAATCGAATTGAAATATATATATTTTTCTTAATTTCTTAGCATTTGTGAAATTGAAATATAAAGAAACTTTGCAAAGGCTTTTTGCGCTTCACTTACTACTGAACACAGCTGACAGAGCCGAAATGCAGCTTTTTCTACCTTTAGTATGACGTGGTTTTGTTGGCCATTTTAACATCATGACATCTATGAACTATACCCCTCACCTTTGTAATTTGACTGTCATTTGGGTATGTCATTTTTATTTACTCATTTATTTTTTTAGAGAGATTCGCCAAATCGTGTTGACCTTTCCGTCAGATTCAAGAGGTCACGGCGGAGGCAGAGACTTCCTAACCCGCGAATATCCCAATGCACCTTTATAGACACGTGATTTTGCATAGACATAGATCATCGCCTGAAATCTAATTTGCAAGTTGCTTTTGTGCGTAAGTCTAATTGCAACAAGCTTATTGTTTTGTTGTAATATTTGCATGTTATTTAGGAAACACCATCATGTTGGTAAGACTGACCTTCGCTGTTTTCCGACCGTGGCATTGAAGTCCCCAAATGAATGGCAACAGAATAACTGGCTACATGATATACGCTAGAATCCCTTGCAGAATTTTTCGCAATGAGAGGAACCTTTTGTGGGAATGTATACACCATTGTCTTTGTAATTGACTAGCAGATCCAAGGTGACTAAATTTCCCGCTTCACATGCTCGTGTACAGTAAAATCATTACTCATCCCAGTGGTGTAACTTCCCCCAACGCCCATCCTACATCATCTATATATATATATATATATATATATATATATAAGATATATAATATAATATAATATATATATATATATATATATATATATATATATATTATTATATAATATAATAATAATGATAATAATAAAAGCGACCCAGAGTTTACAGCGACTTCAAAAAGGGAGAAGCTTGTAGGGGAAGAAGAAGAATATATATAATAAAAGGAGCCATAAAAGCGTCAAAATCTAGAAAGTAAGATATATTTCGTCGTTTTTATGGGCTCCTTATATTAGATGGAATTCTGTTGTAACAGAACATTTTTACCAGTCACACACACGTACCTACACACATACACACACACACACACACACACACATATATATATTTATATACTATATAATATATATATTATATTATATAAGTCATATCACATTACCTGATTCATATATATATATCGAGCTACAATGTCCTTTAATATCTAATTCGCTCTACCTCGGAATTATATATTTTCATATAATTATAATATATATATATACTATATATAATATATACGATACATCCAAACTGCTAAAACGAATACCGATAAATTCTTTGGTTCCGGAAGGAAAATTAGTTAAAAAAAAAAAAAAAAAAAAAGGTTCAAGACATACTTATAAACACTCAAGCTCAATAATTTCTTGTTTACGGTTGAGGTTTCGCATTTTGTCGGATCTTTCTCTCCGCTCTCCACCGTTATCTGCTTGATTTTCTGTCCTTGGTGGATCTGGGGAGTTAGGACAGATAGGTTTTCTAATCAGAATAATCCCGTGGGTATCTGTGTCATGTAGGCTGCCATCGCCAAAATCAGACAGTAATAAAGAGAGAGGTGTTAGAAATGTCCAACTAATTCATATTTATATTTTATTTAGCATTGGCAGCCTTCATACACAGATGCCATTGGAGTATCATCTTGGAGACGAGACTAAGAAGCCTCACGAAATCCTAATTTTATAATCATATGTTGAGAGGTTTGTAGATATTTATTTTTGGAGGATATGCAGCATAGTATATATGAATGTTCGTTTGTATGTGAACCTTCGTCATTGTATATACGGTATTTGTGAATTTTTAGATATAAAGTAACCTCTGGAATAAGTATAGGCATATACTTATTTATATGTACGTGCTTATAAGTAGCTCCTTGTGATTATATATGCAAATACGTCAGTATGTCACGCATTTACTTTTTTGTCATATAAGATATTTTAATATTGTACCTGATGAAAGTGGTATCTGCTACAATCTCTTGTCGAAATTAACGTTGGTTTACCAAAGGGAAACTAAGAACCCGTGAGGTTATGATTTATTTTGAAACTCGAGCAGAGCAATATTTTGTATCTCCTCCTTTGTGTCAATATATAAATAAATGTATATATATATATATATTATATATATATATATATATATATATATATATATATATATATATATATATATGTGTGTGTGTGTGTGTGTGTGTGTGTGTGTGTGCGTGTGTGTGGGTATGTGTGTGTGTATATTATATATCTATATATATCTATATATATATATATATATATATATATATACATATACATCTACATATACTATAATGTATGTATATATAATATAATATAGTCTACACCTACATACTATCAATATTTAATTAAAGTCCATGTATGTAGCCTTTGTGGAGGTTGTGTAATCAATTAAGGGAACCACCAAGGCTGCAGACACGCGGCTTTATGGTACCTTTGAAGTTTACCTTCATCATAATCTTGATATCGGTGGCAATATGCCTCAGCCTTGGCCAGAGTCAAAAGTGCATTGCGCTCTGATTCATTGAAGGCATTTGCTAAATCAGAATACTTGGAAGACATTTTTTTCGTTACAATTATAGTAATCGGTACATAGTAATATAGTTTAAAAAATAGTATTATAGTGTACAGATCATGGCACACAACAAGTTGATCACTATGCAACATAAAGTATTTAAGATACTCCATAACATAATAATACAATACAGATTTAGATCATTTTTTTCTGGTAATGGCGGGAATTTGGTATCCAGTGAATTATATGACTTCGGTTGTTTGTAGCCAGTGCGAAAAAACGTATTGGTTTTGCAACTTCATTCCAATAAATCTGCTCAGAAATAATGGGTAAAACACTTGGGTTTAAAGCTAAGGACTATATTACGGTGGTCTGACTGCTACCCTTATCAAGTAATGAATGACAGAAGAAGTTTCAGCGGCGTAAATATAACTTCTTCTGTCATTCACTGTTTGATAAGGGTGGTAGTCAGACCACCTAAATATAGTCTTTAGCTTTAAACCAAAGTGATTTAATGGGCCTTTTATGCATGAGACGTGTCCTGTTTTAACAGAAGAATTTATTTACACACACACATTATATATATATATATATATATATATATATATATATATATATATATATATATATATATATATATATAAGTATATATATATATATATATATATATATATATATATATCTATATCTATATATAGATATATATATATATATATATATATATATATATATATATATATATATATATATATATATATCTATATCTATATATATATATATATATATATATATATATATATATATATATATATATATATATATATATATATATATATATGTGTGTGTGTGTGTGTGTGTGTGTGTGTATGTGTATGTATTTGTGTGCTCGTGTGTATTCGTGCGTGTGGTGTTTGCGCGTGTGGTTGTGTGCGGGCGACCGAGCAAGTATATGTGAGCCTAAGCTTGTCCATAAGTCCATACATTTATAAATGCCTGCATACTCAAACCATATCCCTCTGCCAGAGAGAGAGAGAGAGAGAGAGAGAGAGAGAGAGAGAGAGAGAGAGAGAGGAGAGATAAGTTTATTGGTTAATGAACCATCTGGTAATTAATTCGAGAGCTTCCACTGAGGTAGAAAAAGATAAAAGATTCATTGATTTACCCAGAGGGCTCTTTAGAAGGGTAATCTTTTGAGGAAGATTTTTTTTTCTTTACGTAACTGTAGCTAATCGGAAGTATCCATATTACGCGTCAGTTCATCGGAAGATGCGAGGTTTTTTATCCGTGTATATTTTATGGCAAAATGAACACTCATTTTCCTGGACAATTAGGTTGAGTGCACAGGAATCAACTCTAATTACCTAATTACATATCACTTACTTGGGTTTTCTTAATGATCAAATTCCACGTGATTTAAAATAGATAATCTACATTTTCCAAAAGTTCGCTTAAGATTCATTTAGCTAATGTGTACCATACTGTCATTAAAGAAAATGAAACGGATAGATATTAGTTATTTTAGCCGTTAGGCTCCTATTAAAATGTCTTATGTATGAATATGAGTAACTATTTATCACGCTGTATCGGCACTGTTTTCCAAGGAACGAATATCGCATGAGTTTGTACGATGGTGTCTTCATTGCATGATCTGAAATGCCGTCTAAAAAGAATAATGGGATTCACTTGACGATTAGGTTTCCATCGGATAATTATGAATCCATACATATAAAACAATCCATAAAAAATAATTTTCACACACGCATGCACACTCATACACGCGACGCTTTTTAACGACTACGGAAGACAGAGAAAAGAAACAGTCATGAAAACAGTTCCGCCAGACGAGCCGAGCTTAGGCTTCGACACAAACTTCCAAAGGCAACACGAGGATTAAAAACTTTTGGGTTTGTAATCCCGGACTCCCTTTTAATCAGCTGAAGAGACCAGCAAAAGGCGAGTAGGGATCGGAGGGCCGGCCTGTTTTTTTTTTTTTCTTTTTTTATCAGTGCATTTTTGCCTGCTAAAGATCAGCTTTCTTTTCTGGCTATTTTCAAGTATTGACATTTCCAGTTATTCTGAAACTCGTACTGTTTGTTCGCAGCACGCGCTTTCAAGTGGCGATAACTGGTGTCGTTCTTACTGAGCTTGGGGAAATGGATTGTAGTTTTTCGATTTATACAGATGCTATTTTCGTGCAAAGGATATTAGAAATGACAGCTTCAACCTCAGAATGAATAAGATTGACAAAGCAGTTGGAAGGAAGGAGAGCGGCCGAGGCTCTAAAATCGGAAATAGAATTTTGATAGATATACAGTGAAGCCTCCCACCGGCAGTTTCCAGATATAATCTCGTAGTTACTCTTCGTTTATGTAGGGCTGCTGTTGCTGCAATGTAGGTATGCCTCACATGTTGCGGTGTTTGCAGCCTCCCTTCGGCCCATAGGTAACTCATATTCAATCCTTCATCTTTACTTCCATAACTTTCTCCAATCTTGCTGACCAACCTCTCAAACTATTACTTTCAGTGGAACGCTGGGCCCCTCTCTGTTGTTTTTATGGTGCTTTTACATTGCATGGAACCAGTGGTTACTCAGCAACGGGACCAACGGCTTTACGCGACTTCCGAACATCATCGAGAGTGAATTTCTATCACCAAAAATACACATCTCTCACTCCTCAATGGAATGGCCGAGAATCGAACCCGCGACCACCGAGGTGGGACGCTAATACCATACCGACCACGCCGCTGAGGCGCTTGGGCTCCTCTCTCAGTTCCTCCTTGGATTCTTGTACTTGATCTCCTTTACTTTCTGGATCGCTTTATCTTGGTGTCTAACCACTATATGAAGCGCCGAGTGGCCGAAACTGCCAACGTGCTCGCCCTGAAATCCTGAATTTCATAGATTCATACAAATTAATGCATGAGGGATCATAGACAATATAGTTCATGTGAATTCCAACTCCATTACTCTTGATTATGTGTGATATCTGATACCTTATTGAAGTATAAACGAAATTTCAGATGAATAAATGACTTTGGATATTTGGGACCTTCACAGCATAAGATTCTTAATGCACAGGAAATCATTACTTGGCTGTAAAGCGACATTTCAAATAAGTGATAGCTTGCTGAATCCTGTTGAAAGATATGAAATATGTATGACAAAAAATGTTCCATTGATCTTTCAAATAAAGATTTATACTTTCTTTTCTACTTTCGACACATCGTATTTGTGCGGGAAACCGTGTACGATATTACAAGACTGAAAATATCACATTTCACTGGCAAATGTTTCTTCGGCATTCGAGCAGCGAAATTTCTTTGTCTCTCCATTATTCGTCCCTTACATAGCTTTCTTTATTTATCGATACTTCCTTCCTTTTATTTCCTTGGTTCTTTATGGCATTACGGATCCATTTGGCTCCAAAGTGTTCAACAGATTTATAACATTGAATTCTATTTCGCGAAAAAATTTTGTTTTCTAAAAAAATATTTTTATAGTTCTTGCACAATTCCCCTTATGCTGATATTTATGGCAGAAAGAAGTATATATTTAAATATATTTAGTTCTCGATGCACATTCATATTTCATCACAGAGCTTGAGAAATTCGGTTTCATTACGAATTGTCCTTCACAGCTTTTAATGGGTTATATTTAGATCTATTTATATTTTGTTCTCGGATTATTTCTCTTTCCTATTTCTTTTTCAGAAAATATTTGCAGTTATTGTATATTCAATACAACCAACTTTTAGGAGCATTTTTTTTATCCTCTCTTATACTCCATGTTTTATGGGTGTAAATGTGCATATTTATCTTAAATATATGCAGGTAATAGTTACGGATACTTTTGTACTTGAAAGACAACTACAGTGTTAGTGTGAAAATATTTACCAGCATCCTATTACTGCTTACGAGGTATTTTGAATGAAAAGGAAAATTATTTATTTATTTGTTGCAAAGGCTCAGAATATGATTTCATTTAACTTTGTGACATTCACGCGCAAACTTACCACCACGCATAAAAGCACAGCGGACACAAACCTTAATATTTTTCTTTTTATACGTAAGTTTGCATTTCTGTCCGACTTTGTTTATATATATATATATATATATATATATATATATATATATATATATATATATATATATATATATATATATATATATATATATATATATATATAATATATATATATATATAGATAGATAGATAGATAGATAGATAGATATAGATAGATAGATAGATAGATAGATAGATAGATAATTAATTATGATTTATGTAGGTAGTTAGGAAAAACCTGTAATGACTCTAAATGTAATATTTGATATTTCATTCTTTGAAAAATTTCACATTTAATAAATCAGGTAACGTAAGCAAAAGTATCGGTGGACTATAAAATCAGCTAACGAAGGCTACAGTATCGGTAAAAAAATATTCTATATATAAATGGAGATATTCAAGGCTTACGCTC
This sequence comes from Macrobrachium nipponense, assembly GCF_015104395.2. Lineage (NCBI taxonomy): Eukaryota > Metazoa > Arthropoda > Malacostraca > Decapoda > Palaemonidae > Macrobrachium > Macrobrachium nipponense. Next base: position 31,128,642 of record NC_061109.1, read on the forward strand.
TTCCAACATGTTTTCAAAATAATTACACTTTGAAATAAAGTTATTAGAATATAAGAACTTGAAAATGTCTCAAATATTATCAATAACGGTAAGCAGATGGGTAACTTTTCCACACTACTTTTCTGCTTTAAACAGGGTAAAAAAAAAAAAAAACGCTTTATTGTTTATATCTCATGATGTATGAGACTTACGACTAGAAATTTCATGAAACATACTATAACTAGATTTGGGGGTCTTTGATATGAGTAATATTATTTTAAAGGGTTAAGGAAAGGTTCACAAAACATGTGCATTGCCTTCACGGGATAAACTGATTACCAATGAATCTTGTTTTTTTTTTTTTTTTTTATACAAATATCCCTGAATATCACTGAAGTTTCTACCAAGCCTTTGAGTGGCCTGTGGATTTTATTACGACCTCTGTTTTATAGCATACAGCATGAGCTTCTACCAATTAGGAGTGGTCTTCGAAAAATAAATCATAAAAGAATCACAGCAATAAAACTACACAAAATAGTTTGATATTAATCTAAGACTAATTGATTTTAAGATTTTATTGAAGAAAAAAAAATTTTGTATTTAATTTGCAAAAAATTACGTATTACTAACTTTCATAAAAATCGTTTAAAACACTGCCAACAAAATTACAAAGTAATAAAATATGAACTCGGAAGGAACCAGTGCAGGAATCGTAGGAAAAAGAAACTTTAATTAGTAAAAATGAAATTTGTATTCATGGGGAAATTATTGTTTTTCATAGATGTCAAAATGATTAGAAAGTACTGGAATTTATCAACTTCTGATATAAGACTTCTAATGAATACAAATATGTATATGCATATACTATATATATATATATATATATATATATATATATATATATATATATATATATATATATATATATATATATATATATGTATATATATATATATATATATATGTATATATATATATATATTATATATATATATATATATTCGAGTTGTTTTCTACTGTCCGAATCGTTATCTTACTTCCAGTGTTCGACTACGTAATACCTTTGCATCCGCATGCAAAATTCCCTTTTGTAACCCTTTTGTTTAACTAAAGCACGGGAAGAACAGGATAGAGGAGCTCCCTTCAAAAGCTTAAAGAAATCGCTTCCTCCGACATACAGTTTAACCTCTTTGTATTTTCCTTTAGTTATTCCGACTTTACAAAAACTGAAATTCTCATCGTACTGAGACATCCTAGATATTTTTAGTCTGAAACTTGTGATTATCATCGTGTCCAAATACACGAGAACTAAAATTAGCCTAAAGCCCAAATGTCCCAGATTGTTTCGATTGTTCGTCCGTCTACTAAATGACCTATTGTCCTGTTAATCATTAATTTGTTTAAATCATCGCCGTAGAATCATGGTCCAGTTTGGTCAGTTGTATGTGACGCCTGATTACGTAATCAAATCAATTAGTCATTCATTCCGTCCACTATCTAAAGGCAGTCTGAACAACACAAGGGACAACACAAGGAAACTCTCTCAATCTATAACACACCACGCTTGTATTTCCTTTCACAAACATTAAATTCCCCCGCTCCAGTTGCTGCCTTCCATCATTAGCATTTCTGACATTAAGGGCGGCAACGAAGCGTGCTTCAGGGAACTGAAGCAAAAGAAGCAGGAAGCTGAATCGCATAATGGAAAAAAGCCATTTCAGGTTGCGCCGCTCTTCTTCGAACGAGAAATGGCGGCCGCGTAAATTGTTCTTCGCTTGTTGAAAGGAATCTCAGAATTGGGACGCCAAAGGAGCTGTAATACTGAATATCCGATAAGATTTCCTTAGCCCACTTGCAATATTCTCGTGGGGGAGAAAAAGTGACGTTCGATGAGATTTCAAGGAAGGAATTCATTCACTTGGGAACGCGATGATTCATGTGCCTGAGGTTTTCGGGACTGGCATTATACAAGTTTGGATGCTTTATGATGATCTTAGCTTGTAAGCTATGCGATACTTTTAATAACAAATGTATTTTCTAAGACACTATAAATAAGAAATATTCATTAGCGTAGATCTAAGGCCCGTCAAAAAAGGAGATTATAATTTTCTAGTATCCACGGCGATATGAAGGTTGATATTCCATTACGTAATCAATGACTAATATGTTGAACGTGGCAGAAAATTGCGCAAAATGATAGTGTCAGATTATTTCGGTTAACAATAAATGAAGCTCTTTTACTGTAAATCTAAATACATCAGATGTTTATCAGGTACAACGAAAGAACGTAAAAAAAGAACTGATAATTCCATTTATATGAAAATAAGAAAAGTACAATCTAATGCCCGAGACTGTGTACAAAATAGCCAGGAATAATTCCATTACCAGAATAAATGGTGAAGACAGAGGCAATAACAAGAAATGGTGATTCTATAATTCAATATGCTATAAACTAACAATGTTATTCCCATCACTTACAAGAGAGGAAGACGCAGCACATGGAAGTGTTGCGTCGTAGGTAGAGGTCCTTGAAGTCTACGGTCGTTTTACCCAAGCGTGAACGAGAAAAACCATTCCCCTAAGTAATGGATAAAATGAAATAAACCACCTCCTGTAGCGACTGCAGTAGAGGCTACAGATATATATATATATATATATATATATAATTATATATATATATATATATATATATATATATATTATACATATATATATATATATATATATATATATATATATATATATATATATATATATATATATATATATATATATATATATATATATGTATGATATATACATACGAAGAAGCAGGCACAGCAGCAGCAGCAGCATCTCGACATTGACGTTTACCCATCGCTTCAGGAGTACAAAGGAGGAATCGCTTCCAGTTTCCAGGGGAAAATGAAACACTGGAAAAGTAGTTGGCTGCGGAGGAAGTGGTTCAGGGGGGAGGTGGGTGGGATGGGTGGGGGGGGGGGGGTGGGAAGGATGTACGATCACGGATGACCAACAGAAATACACACCTACAGAAAAGAGGTATTGATTTTCGTCCACGAATCCCCGATGAGCCTGATAAGAGAGAGAGAGAGAGAGAGAGAGAGAGAGAGAGAGAGAGAGAGACTGGGCAATAGTTCCAACAGCCAACAGTGAAATCGTATTGCTAAGTCCCCTTTTTTTTCATTCATCACCGTTTAGGTGGGGTTGCTTGTTTGGGATTTGTGGGGAAAATACATCAAGGGGAAGGAGAATGGGAAAGAAGTCAGGGGATAGATGGCTTCGAGTCCTTTTCCTCAGAATTGGAACCGAATGGATTAAGAGTAATACCCTAACTGACATTCAGTCTTTCTTTTACCTTGAATTTTGATATTTTTGTTTTTAATTTCACACATGAACACAGGTTAAGGTACCAAATGCTATAAGGTAAAAAGAATAATAAAATCCGTGCAAAATTATATATATATATATATATATATATATATATATATATATATATATATATATATATATATATTATCAAATATAATATGTATATATATATATATATATATATATATATTTATATATAATATATATATTATATATATATATCATATATACAAATATCAAAGTAACACGTGTAGTTTAACGATGAGTTTCATGAGGACAAAAGAGCGATTTTGAAAAGAAGTGTCATGTATCAAAAGGTATCTTATGTTATAACTGATTCGCAGAAAGCACTAACTAAGGACGATGCATGAGAACCCAACAACAATTATAAAGGTCGTTGACACCGGAAGTAAAGGAGATTATCTGAAATAGGGATTTTGCTCTTCAGAAATGTAGTTTTTTGAGCTTGATACCTGACCTAGATTACTTCTTAGGGAACGATACAAAGCTTCTCACATTTTTTTTCTTGAGAAAACAAAAACACAGGTTCAGCAAATCCATCCTAAAGGAAACGTTAAGAATCAGAGGCAGGCAGGAACTCCTCTTTTATAAATTCATATAGAGGGAACATATTTTATATATATAATATATATATATATATATATATATATATATATATATATATATATATATATATATATATATATATATAATATATATATATATATATATATAATATATATATATATATATATATATATATATATATATATATATATATATATATATATATATTAGGTATATATATATATAAAATATAATATATATATATATATATATATATATACTATATATATATATATATATATATATATATACTATATATAGTATATATATATATATATATATATATATATATATATATATATATATATATATATATATATACTATATTATATACATCCATTCAGGAAAACGCAGACAACCACATAAGATAATCGTCTCAAATAAATGTTTCTTCTGATGTGGTTGTCTGCGATTTCCTGAATGGATATATATATATAATATATTATATATATTTAATATAAATTATATATATATATACTAGAATTATATTATATATATATAATAGATATATTATTTATATATATATATATCTAATATATATACTATACTATATATATCTATTATATATATAACATGCATATATATATTAAATATGTATATATATTATATATCTATATATAAATATATTTATATATATATATTTATATATATAAAATATAGATATATATATATATCTATATATATATAATTTATATATTTATATTCTTATATATATATATTACATATATAAGATTATAGATATATGTATATAATATATATATATATTATATATACGTTATTATATATTATATATATATATATTATATATTAGTCATATATATCATATGTATATATATATACATATACATATATATATATATAATATATATTATATATATATATATATATATATATATGAAGGTAAAAGTGTGTATGAGTCATAATGGTATCTGAAACCACCTGTAAATACAACGAAAAAAAAAAATGAAAGCATGTAAAATAATACTCGTTGTCTAGAACCATTTATATTTTAATAATAGAATTGAATATAGAATTTAGGCCCAAGGCCACACAATGGGACTTATGAGATCATTCAGGGCTAAAACAATAAAATGTTGGAAATATGTAACATAATGAAAAATTTGCAGTTGCATTATGAATCAGTTGTTACGAGAGGGTGGAGAGTAGGGAGGAAGAGAATATGAAAGGAGGTGCAGTAAAAGGAGCGAAAGGGCTTGCACAGCTTGGGGCGGAAGGCACTCCTTTAGAGAACCTTAATTAATGTCTTGTGATGCACTGACGAACTACCAACCTAAGAGGGAGAACCATTTCTTCAAGGCTCCTAAGCCGGAAAAATGGATCTTCGTATTTGAGTTGGATTCATCTTATGGGGCAGTCCGGTTCTACTGAAGGTTCAGACTGAAAAGTAGAGAACAGCACAACCATATCAGACATAGCCGCTAATAAGGTGACGCACACAAGTTCCTTAGTTTTCTGGTTTACCCAGAAATCCAACTTCGTTTGGTAAAAGTTGTTAACTCGTTGACTTTGTGGGTACTACAGCTTAGATGATCATGATTGTCTTGTCTCAGTCAAGTCCTGTATACCAGACCAATATACGTTTACGTTTCTGTTGTACAGAGAACTTTGAAGTTGAACACCGTTTGCCCAGAGGCCCGTTCTTCGTATATATCAGTATATGGAGAATGTTACGAAATATATTTATGTCGCCGTGTGCAAGTGAACATAACTGAGCAAGATTGACCTCTTATCATTTCTGGTATACATCTAATCACAGTAATCATACCTAACACTAATATTTATATACGATAAAATAAAAATAATCGTCTTGTATTAGCCTTTTTCTTATTATTATCAGGTATTTTCCAGTAGTTTATTTGGTGCTTGTGGAGGAAGGAACCATTTTATTTCAAACTGTTACTTGAACGTAACTGGTTCTGGTTCTTCCTGAACACGTCAATGGTTCAACCGTCAGACGCCTTACTTTGTATTAACACAAATTGTATTGACCACCACAGGAGGGATCTGAATGAATTCTATTCGAACATAATCTCAGCTATGCTTGCTTCAGGCAGGTCTGCCTTTAGATTTCGTCAAGGTATTTCTCGTAATATACCTGGATGGAATGACTTGGTTAAAGATCTTTTATACATACTCAAGAGAAATGTTTTTACTGTGGAGGCAAAATGGTAGCCCGAGGGAAGGACATTCTGCATTACTGATGAGACAGGCGAGAGCGCAGTTCAAACTTGCTCTTAAACACTGCAGATTAAATGAAAAACAACTAAGAGCCGATGCAATGCCTAGAAAATTAGAATCCGGTGATTTTACTCGTCTTTGGAAAGATATCCAGTCCTTAAATCCCAAAACTAAAAAGCTACCACAGAGAGTAGGGGAAACAGTCGGTGACGAGGCTATCCCAAGTATGTGGGGCGATCACTTCAGCAATATCCTGAATTGCATAAACGATCAAGATTCCCGAAAGGATGCAGATAACCTCCTTACTGATAACATTCAATTTCATTTTGCAGATCGTATTACGCCAGGTAACATCAGCGATGCCATAAACAGCCTGCTTAATAATGAATCGCCCGGCTTTGACGGTCTTCCCGTAGAGGCTTTCAAATTCTGCCATCCGCTAATTTACATTTTCCTAGCTGCCCTATTCAATGCGTGCATAATTCAACAGTTTTTTCCTGATTCCCTACTCACAGGTCACTTGATACCATTAATAAAAAAAAACAAGCTAAAGGATGCAGCTGACCCTGGCAATTACCGGCCGATTGCATTCACAACGATCGCGTTGAAGATACTTGAGTCGGTTCTTATAGCGATACTTCTCCCCTTTCTGCACACCACTGACAACCAGTTCGGATTTAAAGCAAACCACTCAACCGACACCTGCATCTACATACTGAAAGAATTGCTGAACTATTACCTATCATCAGCCTCTCCTGTTTTCCTTTGTTTTGTTGATTTGAGAAAAGCATTTGACAGAGTAAACTACCTGAAGCTCTTCCTGATGCTGCATGAAAGAGGCAGACCTCTGTATTTAATTGGCATTTTACATTGCTGGTTCTCCATACAGCAATTGTGTCAAGTAGGGTAACGTATTATCGTACACCTTCGGCTTGCTAAACGGGCTTCGGCAAGGGAGTATTCTCTCCCCATACCTGTTTAATACGTACACAGATGCCCTGAATGTCAAACTGAACTCACTCCGAATCGGATGCACTGTCAATGAAACAACTATAAACAACCTTTGTTACGCCGACGATATGGTTATGATTTCCCCATCAGTGCAAGGTCTCCAACCACTCATCGACACTTGCCGCCAATATGCAGAGGAATTTGATATCCTTTACAACGAAACCAAGACCGAGTGCATGTCACTGCTCCCGAGATCACTTAAGCATATTGCAGAACCACAAATTTTCCGCGGAAACCATCGCCTGGAATTTGTGCACGAATTACCGTATTTGGGTCACATTATCACCGACGACCTAAAAGATACGACAGACATTGAACAGAGGCGTCGTAAACTATGTGCAACTGGCAACATGATTGCAAGGAGGTTTGCCTTCTGTCACCGAGAAGTGAAACTGCTGCTCTTCCGCTCGTACTGCTACAGTATCTATGGGTGTTCCCTCTGCACGAACTATACCCGAGAGACCATGAGACGCATCACTGTTGTGCACAATGACATTTTGAGACGCCTCACAAACACTCCTCGCTACCACTCCGCCACATACAAAGCATCCTATGGAGTGAAGCAAGAAGAAGATCTAAATTGTGGGAAATATGGGAAAATGAGGCCTTTGTTCCCTAAAGGACTTAATCTCTGTATTGGCAAGGTGTCATCTGCAGAATCTGTCGTCATTATTATATTTATTGCTAATATATTATTTTTATTACTGTGAAAACTATCAAGTTAAAGTTTTTCTACATTCAATTTTCGCATTTAGCCCTCTGGACCTGACCACTGTAAACACCTAAGGTCTCTAGCTGAAATTGAAGTTATATAATCTGTGCACTAACTATCATAACTCTCAATGCATTTTTTCTCCAATATTATTACTGTTATTAACAGTATTATGATTATTCTTTTTTACAGCCACAACTATTGTGTGGATAGTCCTGTTTATTCATGGATCTAGATTGTGTATGTCACTGTCTGTATTTTGTATATTCAATGGATTTGGCCCTGAGCTGAAATAAAGGACATTATTATTATTATTATTATTATTATTATTATTATTATTATTATTATTATATTATTATTATTATTATTTTATTATTATTTATCCGGGACATCGCCAAAGAACTTCGGTGAATCAAGATCCAAAACTGTAGAATCGCAATTTCACACCACAAATGAAGTCTCTGCAACTCCTCGTTCGCTCTCACAGAAATGAAAATAACAAAATACTTTTATAATGCAGGAAACTCCGGTCAGATTAATTCGAATTGATTTTCACGTGCATCTGTTTCAGCCGATGTCGAATTTTACATTTACAGGGCAGTTTAGCGAAAGTCAGGATGTGTCTTAGGGTAAGACTGTGAAACCAGGGATTTCATGAAATCCCTAACACCTTCAGGGAGTTCTTGAAATTACCAGTTCACATAAGAACATTTGATCCACGTGAGGCTAGTAGCTACTAGACACAGCAAAAGTGTAGATGAATCACTGTTTCGCCGTGTTTATTACTAGCCCTTCGGAGATCAGGTGTCCCTAAATGAATTGGTGATTTCACGAATTCCCTGAAAATTTCAGAAATTTCGTGAAATACCTGATTTCACAGTCTTATAGTAATATATATACATATATATATATATATATATATATATATATATATATATATATATATATATATGTATATATATACATGTATATATATATATATATATATATATATCTATATATATATGTATATATATATATATATATATATATATATATATATATATATATATATATATATATACATAGAGATGCTAGAAGTATATTCAATTTATACTATTTCACTTCTGCTTCCCTGATTCTTTTATGTCATTAGACATTTCTGTGTGAAAATCAGGAAGGATGTGTCCATATCTCGTTCAACGCAGCATATGATATTTCTTTTATCACAGGGCTACGGACAGCTCTCGCTCTTTCTTTTATTTAAGAAACACATTGCCCTCATGTACTCAGTTAGGCACGCAGATGGCGTTTTTTTATGCTGGTTCCATGAACTCCCCAGAATACGAAATATCTCGACAAAGGAATGAATGTCATCGCAGTGCACATGACTAATGTGGCTGGAATATTCTAGAATCGAAGTCGAAATGGGTTTTAATACATTGGCACTCCGAATGATTCTGATATTGACTTCTCATCTTTAAATATCCAGAATTGACAGCAAAATATTTCCTTAAAACAGAACGCCGTTTTCGACAAATTTCAAGTTCCCTTCATTGCCATTCAGAAAACCTGGAACTGCGGTACTTTCTCACCCAAACACAGCCACACGTAAGCAAAAATATCCATGACACATGTCACAGTGTTTGAAGTATCCAATTTTTTACTGTATAAGAACTCACACAGCAAATATATACACATACAGAAATACACACAAACATTTAATACACACGGACACAGACACACACACACACACACACATATATATATATATATATATATATATATATATATATATATATATATATATATATATATATATATATATATATATATATATATATATATATATATATATATATATATATATATATATATATATATATATATATATATATATATATATATATATATATATATATATATATATATTAAGGTATGCCTACGGCAATTCATATTTCGGGTGCGGGGGAAATCTGCAAACAGATATATTACTGAACAAGAAATAAATATATCTAAGGTTCTATGATAATTAATAATCACATAATACTTTTATTTCAATAAATATATTTTTCTTTAACAAAAAATCCATTTCTCCTTGTACGTTCTGTTGCATATACCTTCATACAGCGTGTACGATTTCAACACACGTCGTGATAAAAGATTATATCTTTTCCCGGGTGTTGATTACATCTCTCTCTCTCTCTCTCTCTCTCCTCCTCCGGCTGATATATACTCCGTTAATCAAAGTCTTACGGTGGTCTTGAAATAATTTTGTGGATGGGATGAGTTTCCTGCGAGGGAGGAAGTCCTTCCCTTTCTTTATCAGAAAATGAGCCCAGATAAAGACGCGGGGGAAGGGTAGAAAGGGAAGGTTTTCGAGGCGAAAAATACCGGAGAAAGTTGCTGCCAAATTATTTCGTCCAAATCATTAAGTCGAGCTAGAGAAAAACAAGTCAATACAGATGCTACTCAAACAAAAACCAAAAAATCTCGAAATTCGTCAGATATTTGATGATGTTGACTTGAGGTGTACGCCGTGATTCTTCTTCGCCGTGTGTCGTTTGTCAGGAAATTAATGTAGCCCTATATTTTCCAATAGGTAGTTGATCTGGATGACGGAAAACACCACTCATACATTTGTAGGGTTCGTGGTTCGCTCCTTCCCTTCAGGAGCAGCTCGTCTACCCAACTGCTTAGGGTCAACATAAATGCCTGCAGATAACGGCCTCATTTCCATTTTCATTAAGACTTATTTCAGTTAAGGTAAATGTTTTAATAGATTCCAGACATTCTGAACTGGACTGACGGACTTATTTTTCACTATTCTCTTCCTTACCGTAATTTTGTTATTACTTGTTACTTCTCAGTCTAAAATCCTGCCTTATACACTCTTTGATGATATATATATATATATATATATATATATATATATATATATCTATATATATATATATATATTTATAATATATAATATATATATTTATATTATTATTAATTATATATATGTGTGTGTGTGTGTGTGTATATATATTATTATATATATATATATATATATATATATATATATATATATATATATATATATATGTATGTATGTATTATATATGCATATGTGTGTATGTGTAAAGAGAAGTAATTACTCCACAAGTCTTACTCCTTTTCATGTTATGATTTCACAAGGACATTTAAATATTTTCTTCTTCCAAAGACTCCTCTCCTTACACGCAGTCAACTGTTGCCCAGATATACCCCCAAACAAAAGCACTTTAATTTTACTTAAAGAAAATGAATTAACATATAAATTCATCAACAATTAATTATCACCTTTTCATCCTCAACTCTAATTTCCGCATATATTTACAGCTATAAAGTTAACCTTTTTGCGTTAATACTAATACTAATATTAAACTCTTAGATCTTACACATTCGTTTGTTAAGTCCTCATTCTTATTAGAAAGCACTATTTCCCGAGCAACTAATGCATTAAATTGATTCTCTGTAATACCCATTAGTGTAATCAATTTTTTTCTCTCTATAAGTTCATGGCTCTAACAGTTTAGGTCTATATTTGAAGAAGAGAAAAGTCAGAAAAACGTTGTTCATGGGAAACTTCACCTTCACAGAATGCTATTGCTTCAGATTTTCCATTGAACCCACTTAAGATGTAAACAAGATGTCATAATCGACACATTTTCCAGTAATTCAGCATTGAAGCTGCAAGAATCTTTCAGATGAGACTGTTTGCTTCGTGTTGTACAATCAGTCCAGGAGAGAGAGAGAGAGAGAGAGAGAGAGAGAGAGAGAGAGAGAGAGAGAGAGAGAGGTGGGGAGAGAGGGGTGGGAACGTAGACAAAAACAAATTTTAGCGTAACGTACAATATCCTATATATATTCTCTTCATTAATCGTCCTTTGAACAAATGCATATACGACGAGGCAAACGCAATTATTTAGTCCTTTGTTTATCGCTGTTTTCCTGGAAAAAGAATTACGGGGTCGACCAGGTGTCTCAAGGACACATAGCGCTGCGAGTTAATTGCCAGGATCTTTCAAAAACTGGTCGATGAAATCAGAATCTTTTGTCATTGTTGCTACTGAAGCAGTGACGTCACGAATCTCTCATTTCTTCCCCACGGCTGTTCGTGGGACAACACGACCTCTTTGTTATCATAATAATTGAATAATTCAAAAATTTGTAACTTTCATCTGGCGATATTTGTATATACGCAGTATTTACTATGATTTGAATGGGAATTCTTACATACATATATAAATATACACACACACATCCATACACACACGAACACACACACACACACACACACACACACACACACATATATATATATATATATATATATATATATAGTATATATATATATATATATATGTGTGTGTGTGTGTGTGTGTGTT
>NC_061109.1:31143432-31145932 GCF_015104395.2 Macrobrachium nipponense
ACATATATATATTATATATATATATATATATATATATATTATATATATATATATATATATATTATATTATATATACTATATAAATAAAAGATTTGTGGCATTAACTTCGTTGATGCAGACTTCTTGTTTGATTACCTCTGATTTCAATGATCCTTCAAAGTTCTCGATAAGTACACAGATTCGTGGAGTGTTTTCCATTTATTGCCAAATTGGGTGTAGCCATGGATTTCCCCCTGACCGTTCTTATGGCGAAAACATCCATGGCTAATTTAGAGGACACATTTTTTAATAATCACGTGAAGCCCGAAATTTTTGCAAGATACATCGATGACATTTTCATTGCAACAAACAACAGCCAAGATATTCAGACTTTAAAAGACATCTGCACTAAACTTTATTATAGAACACAGCATAGAAGAAACGCTTTCTTTTTTAGATGCACTGGTAAACAACGAAACAAGCAAATACAACACACAGGTATACACAAAGGCCACACACACATTGGACGCTGCCTGAGAGTGAGAGCAGGAGAGGTGGCTGCCCGGAGGCCTATAAACGCTCTCTAATCCGTTTACATGAACAGCGGGCTTTTACCTACAGCACCACGTGGAAGACGACATACTTGGAACCAGACAGAATACAACAGTTACTCATAAACAACGGATTTGTAGATAAAATACAATCAGAAATAACGTTTTTTGACCAATGTTGCAAGCAAGACAACACCACAGACCAAACACAACGATAAGACAGGGCAACAGATAATAATATGCATATTACCAAACTAGCTTTAACAACTGCTATAACAACAGCAGTAGCATCATTAGAAGATTATTAAAAAGAATGCCTAGCACCGAGCCCTCTTTACCGACAGAAACATACGGGTGTATTGCAAACCCAACCTACTTGCATCACTTGTAATGAAAAATATGAATCCACTTGCCCCGAGGGGTAATGTAATTCTTCCATAGAACACTACACTGGCAGAACATCTGTGGCTCTCAGACAAAGATTACTTGCCCACATAAAACACAGGAAACATCTTCCAACACTACACAAACAAACACGACAAAAAAAAACATCATTTTAAGACTTGAGAAACAAGACTAAAATGAAATACTGATTCAGTTTATATTGGGAGATAACAATAATAAGGGCAGTTTTTTATAGCTACAGCCAAGCCAAGTCTAAATACGCAAACAGAATGTGACTGATCTGTACCATCTCTCGACTGAGAAGAGGGATCCAAGGTCTATGTCAGCAACACAGCGGAGTCTGCCAGAACACCACACAAGAAGAAATGATTTTTTTGGGGGGTATTATATGTAGAAATAGATTGTAGAACCGCAGTTCTACCATGTAATAACCTAATTAAGTCATTATTATGCGAATAACTAACCACCCCATTGTACATTGTAAAGCAAACATTGTAACCAATACGGCAACCGGCCCCCCACCCCCTATTTCAATTTTGACGGTATAAATAGGTGGAGGACGCCTCTGTGTATTAGTTCTCGCTTGGAAAAGCCTGAGATAAGGTGAAACGAAAGAAGCAATAAATGGAAAGGACCCCACGTATCTGTGTACTTATCCAGAACTTTGAAGAGTTATTGAAAACACAAGTGAGGAAATATGAAAGCCTGCATGAAAGAAGCCAATGCCACAAAGGCGATCGCCTAGAAGGAGAAAGTAATGTTTATATATATTATATATATATATATATATATATATATATACTATATATATATATATATATATATATATATATACATGTTTATATTACTTCTGTTTGGGACCTGAATAATACAGAATTCTTAAAATAAGGCAGTTTCTTTATTTAAAATCTGCCTACATCTTCGGTCGCTTCAAGATGCAGGTGGATTGGTCTCCTGAAGTTTGGAAATAAAGAACCTTCTGTAGCATTGAGATACTCTATGGAAGTAGTAACCTTTTCCTCAATGAATTTGTGTTTTATGATGGATTATATATAGATACACATGTATGTGTGTGTATAGGTGTGTCTGGGTGTCTTTGTGTAAACAGGCAGAAGAATCAAAAGGAATCTCTATCATGTCACGGAATGCTATGACTTCCTTCCCCTTACTTCCTTAAATCAACATATTGTCAAAAACAGCATCCTGAGAAATTTTCGTGAAAATGTAGTATCTTTTCTGCACAAAGAAAAAAGACTGTACATAAGATTCCCTACATATTGGACATACTTTATACAATATTATTAGTATGGCTGTGTGACTGTACGTACTGTAGTTTGCAAACATATTGAAAGAAAACTTTTCGACGAGGCGCCTTCATTGACAACCCATGACTGATCAAAAGCCGAGCAGCGCTTATGCAGTATTTTCTGCTCTCTATTTCTTGTCTCAGCTCCAGCTAGAATCACATTTTTGTATTTATTTTTGCACAGCCCTCGCATGAAGTATATTTTTTATAAATCTCCGCAGGGCTTTTACATCTCTATTCCAATGTCTGAACTTTCCTA
>NC_061109.1:31148432-31158432 GCF_015104395.2 Macrobrachium nipponense
GTATAATTATCATTCATTCCGTTTTTCATTCCCAAAGGTCTCATTAGGGCTATTTTCCTTTGTGTTTTGCCTGTAACGAGAGATTAATTAAGTCCCTTACAATGGGACCCTTTCCGTGTCGATTTTCCCTTTGTAACACGAATGCCTGTTTATAAACTGGTCCTAATTAACAGGTACATCCTGACTATCTCTCTCTCTATCAAAAGTTTTTACTGTATCTACATATGTCGCATATTCAAACTAAGTGACCATAAGCTGGAGGCGTGATGCAACTCTCTCTCTCTCGTCTGTGTGAGTTACAAATAAAAATATTTATTCAGTTTGAATACGCTTTCAATACGTTAAGGTGATTATTACAAGTCTCTCCTCTTCTGCCTGCTACTCGCATATGGAAAGTCTTAGATATATATATATATATATATATATATATATATATATATATATATATATATATATATATATATATATATATATATATATATATATATATATATATAGGATATTGTCTCCGCTTAGAGTTTTTGAAAATATTTCGAAACAATTCATATGTAATTGAAAGACGTAATTTCAAATTCTGCAATTGTGAAGAGAAAATATATATACCTGAACCAATCAAAGAATCTTTTGTTCACAGATAAAGGAAGTGAAAACCAGCTTATTAAAAAGATATTATTGGAGAGAGACATTTTTATATTTGTTACAGTTATTTCAGTGCGCTTACAAGCCTTTGTTATCCAAAACATTCAACTAGGGAACGTTTTCTAGCAGAAAAGAAAGCAAGATCACTAACCCTGCCGAGGAAGAAAAGGGATACAACGGACCCTTTAAAAACACGAACAGCGGAGAACAGGAGAAAAAATATCAGACTTTGACTCAAATATTTGAGAATTTCTATCGGTCTTTTTCATATGTATTTTTTCTTAGCCGGTGTTATTCCAATCCTCTCCTTTTTGGGATCTTCCCCCTCACTGTATTTGCAGTTTGTCTATTTTTTCCGTAATCCTTTAATCACTTTCTTAACCTCGTTTTCCTAGCAAAGATTATCTCTGTCCCGCTTACAAAACAGATATTCTTTTTAGCTTTAGATTAAACAACGTTTTTTGCTGATCACTTTGGCAATGGAACTCAGATTTTATTTCAGTTCCACATTACTTGACTCACCGGAGATATTAGATATTATAATGATAAAAACACTGATATTACAAAAGGTTTTCTGGAATTGCTTAAGTATTGTCTCTGTCCCGCATATCCATTATTGTCGTCGCTGAAATCACTCTACATTTTCATCTATATATATATATATATATATATATATATATATATATATATATATATATATATATTTATATATATATATATATATATATATATATATATATATATATATATATATATATATATATATATTATATATATATATGTGATGTCTATATGTGAGGTGTGCTTATTTCAGTGTATCAGTTTTTGTTTACTTCCACTGTTGAAAGAGACTGACAAGGCATATAAATTCCTTGAAAACTATTTTTGTATCTTTTGTATTTGCTGTAGAATATGGTTCTTAGTTGGAAAACATACCCATTTTACCGAAGGTATAATTGAAACTTTGCCGATATATTCACATTCGCATTTAAAGACAGAGATATCAAAATAAGGCATAGTTTTTTTAAAGAGAAAAGAAAGTCCATAATATACAATTCTCATATGTAGGTTTATTCACTTTCCTGTTTATTTATTTCTTATATGTAAATTTATTTATTCATTCAATTACACTTATATCTATTTATTTATATCTCTAAAAATTTTATTTATTTATGTAATATTCGTGCAAATTTTTTATCTTAAATGAAAGTATATTTTTACGCAGTACTATTCAGAGGTTTCCTGTTTTCCTCTGAGCCCTGGCAGTCTATCTCCCTACCAATTCAGGTCTCAGACAAAGCACAGTTCATTTTTGGAATATCTCTCTCCCTCTGCCTCTGCCTTCCCTGTCATTCCGCGTTGCCTCCGAAACGCTCCTCCTTTCCCAGGACGAGGGAAGAAGGAAAGAGTGGAGACTGAAGTAGCGACTTTGCTCCCCTGCAATGGGGCCCAACTGAAGAAAAGTGTACAGACACCATCATTTATCGGACTTGCTTCCCCCCAGTTCGGTGTCGTCGCTCCCTCCCCCAGGCTCCGAGCAACCTCAAGCCGGGAGGAGAATTCTTACCATGGTTCGCGCGTCAGTGGTTCGATTCATGCTCGAATGCCTCACTTTGAGTTTCGAATCTCTTGCGTTAAGTTCCGCGAAGCTCTGGAATTTACTGCCATTGTTCCGGGGCATGTCTTGTCATTACTGAAGCCAAATGCGATTAACTCTCCAAGACAAAGGGAGAGGCGGGAGAAAATATTCCAAGGGGTTGGTTTCTTTTATCTCGCGGAATATTCCAATATTTTTAGGTGAAGGAAGAATGAGTCATAACACGACGCTTTCTAATTGTTTCCTAATGTGTCATGGAGGGCATTTTGTTTCAAGTGAGATTTCAGTATGATGGAAGCTTATTTATTACCTATCAGTTTCTTTTCCTTTTCTTTAAGTGGGAGATAGGGCATCGAAATGATGCAGTCGTAGGGAAGATACATTTCTAGATAAGAGTTTTCACCAATAAAAGTAAGCGAAATAAGAAAGGCAGAAAAGTTATATAAACAGTTAACGGCGAGACTTTAACGAAGAAACGCACCCTTCGGAATGGCAGAAGGTGATAATCACATAAATGAGAAAGTTTATTTAGCACACAAAAATCGAAGAAGACCAAATCATCAGGTCAGTGAATAAATGAATTAATCTCCAGATAGAGCGATATTCACAAATTCAGAGTACCACAAAAAACATACAACACAAAGTCTCGATATGCTCCTGCTGACTGGCTTTATGCTATGTGAAGCATAGGAGAAGTGACTGTGAGTCGGTTAAAGCCGAGAAAATTCCGTCCAAGCATTAAATATTGTTGAAAGGGAATTATTCGATTAAAAACTTGTTCAGGAATATAAATGTAAAGTAAGCCACCATCATATTGGGCAATGCTTAGAACAGAATTGTTTAAATATAAAAATTCTTTGATAAAACTGATGCCAAGGGGAATAGCTCTTGACTTGGGATTCTTGACATCGCAACATTAACGTTTATCGCAAAATGGAAAGGGAGCCATTTCTATGGAATTGGAATATACTAGAATTTAGGCCAAATGCCAAACTCTGGGATCTATGAGGTCAATCAGCGCTGAAAGGGAAATTGATAATAAGAAGGTTTGAAAGATAACAGGAAGAAAACATCGCAGATGCACTGTGAAACAATTGTTAGAGATGGTGGAAAGTCAGAGGGAAGAAAGAGATTGCAGATAAGGATCGAAGGGACCCCGCAAAGAACCTTAAGGCAGCCTACAGTGCACCACGCGAGGTAAAATGATAACACTACCTCCTTCAAGAGACTATTTCTTTGATGTTATTATTCTTGTCTGGAATACGAAATGCTATGCAGTCCTTCCTGGCGTTATAGCTTTCATGCACCTGTGAGTGAATGTGTTGCCTGTGAAAACCACATTCTTCGCAGTAAAAAGTCGACATCAAAAGGGAGGGTTTGCACTGATATCAGGGACAGTTGCGTAATAATTGATAATGTTAGTATGTTTGGATTTGATTATTTTGACACTGACAATGGCAAAAGTGTACATTATTTTGATCATTCCTATCTGTTTTGCAATAAACCGTCACTGAACGAACGGATTTCCCTTGATTTTGGATGATTTTGTTGCGAACTGATTGATACTGAAAATGATATTTGCTTTGTTAGTTTTCATTCATTAAAGATGATACATTTATATCCCGGTGAACGTTAGTATTGGTAATTTCATACTGATGCTTTCTATAAGCACGCAGCAGATGCTAATATTTATCATTTTATTTACAAAAGTGGAAAGTGCTTTGCCTAACCACTACGAACGCCGCACATTGACATTTTTTCGCAAACGCCCGAAAGCATATTTGTCATATTTGTCATTCTGTATACAAATCATATTGTCATATTTTAAAATACGAGATAAACAACGCAATTAATCATTCAAATTTCTTAAAATTGGATGTGTAAAAAATGCATTAATAATTTCATGCACGGTTATTTATCATCAGGTTTATTTAGCTGTTAATGTTTATGGATGATGATGATAATAGCAATACTGATAACGAAGTTAAGGAGATATTACAAGCATTGCAGTTTAATCAGTCTAATGTTGTGAAAGCCATCAGCTGTCGAATAACCTGCCAAAGGTATTATGTCTTTGGGTTGGATCTGTTTTTGCACCGGAGTCTTTGTTCGAGTGTTTGCCGTTTTCCATCGTTTATTAGTCTGTTTGTTGGTCTGTTTTCTTGGTCGTTACCATCATCTTTCAAAACATGATGACAGGATTTCCTCGTTACTGGAAAAAGTGTCTGGATTTTGGGATGATAAAGGAATGAAACTTTTGACGTGGACCTCCAGATGGAGGATTATAGAGGTACACGGTTTTCGGAAGCTACGTATGATCACTCTGAGAAAATATGAAACGCATATCAGAATAACAGACTCAAAATATTTTGGAAACAAGAAAGAAGTAAATGGTCAACTAACGAACAAAGTGTCAAGAATCGATGGTCTTATTTAATTATCATTGGAAAGAGCTTTTAAAAATGACAGGCTTGGTAGTACCAGATAGAATAAATACTTTTCCGATATTTTAGTCAAATGTCAAATGTGAGAAACCATTTGATTTTATGTCTTTGAGAAAATAGAATTTGATTGTTCGAAGGACTGAAATCAAGAACAATATCTAGACATTTTAGTAATACACACCATTCATATTCCTGAAAACGGTCTTTGACATTAAATACATGAAAACATAGCAGCCGTCACCGTATATATAGTATACACACACACACACACACACACACACACACGCATATATATATATATATATATATATAGATATATATATATATATATATATATATATATGTGTGTATGGATCGGGTAGATACAGTCACCAAGTGCCACATGAATACTTTATTGAGTAACATTCAGCCTGTAAACAAGTTTCCAAATTAAACAAACCTCCAAATTGTAAACAGACACTTAAAATGTAATCCTAATAAAATATGCAAAACAACACAAGCACTATTCGTAAAATCAAATATAAAATGTAAGCAGTCCCATTGTACCCACACAGCAATAACACTAAACTCCATTACAAATACAAACATACAGTATACCCACTTATAACATTGCCAAATTCATCATAAATATAAGTACATATGATTAATCAATACAGTAACTTACACCTTGGCGCTCCATATCAAACTCCCACACATGCTTAACCGTGCAATGCTGGCCATACACCTCTGCCAGTACACTCTTGACGTATTACCTCTACAAATAAACAAAAACAGAAATCAGCCTACATTTGCACACCCGGCTAGGAGGCCAACCGACACCTGTCAACACCCACACACATATACAATTTATAAATAATTATGATTACATCAATTACACTCCCCCACCATAAACTCAACATTCACCACGCTCTTCAACAGGAAGTAAAACTATCAGTCTATGAGAGGAACCGTTTTAATTACATATCGGTTTGGACCCTTTGTACTGTGGACCTGGTTTATGCACTTTATACCTCAAGGTTACATCTCGTACATGACCATCACTTCCAGGTACAGCTACGGCAACTTCGGCCATTTTCCATGCACCCATTTACAATATTGTTTTCCTGTATAAGTACAATATCACCTGGTCTCAAATTCCTACGCTGAGTATGCCATTTTTTGCCTAACTAAAAGTGAAGAAAAATAATCTCGATGCCACCTCTTCCAAAAACCAAAAAAGAATTTACAATCTTCTGCATAAACTGAAAACTTTGCCTTGGATTATTACTTTCATCCCATAATCCACTTGGGACTTCTGATACCTGTATGACCTAAGAGCAAGTCATTAGGGCAAAGATAAATGCCCAAACTGGGATCAAACCCTGTTTGAGACCAATTGGACGGCTATTCATTAAATTAGCAATTTTCAAACATACAAGTCTGAAGCTCACTCCATGAAAAGAATATTAGTACCAACAGACATCATAATACATCTCTTTACAGACTTTATCAGAGATTCGCTGCACCCATTCTCCCATGGAGCATCTGCAGACTTGTTGAATGTCCAACTCATTCCGAAAACACTACCAAACTCTAAAATTTGTGTCATATTCCAGTTCCTGGCCATAGTTCGCAATTCTTTGTTAGCTGCTACTAACTGTGTGCCTCCATCTGAATGCATACACTTTGGAAATCCTCTTATGGAGACCAAACCACTACGTAATGTCATTAAAAAATTCTCTGTATCATAACCCTCTGCTAAATCTAAGTACACAGCTCTACTCACCATACAATTAAAGATATCCCATAAAACCCTTTTTCTAGTGCGCCTCTTGACCGTGTCTTTCACAATAAATGGTCCAAAACAAATCAATAGCTGTATTAAAAAAAGGTGGGGCGGGTTGAAGTCTCTCAGATGGACACTGACCCATGCATTGCTCTTCAGTCTTCTTAGCCAATTTACGACAAATGACACACCGAGCCTTCACTGACTTTATAAGTTCCTGGCTCCAGGCACCCAAAACTTGGATTGCAATTTGGCTAAGGTTACCTCTACACCAGCATGATCTATCTCATGGATGTGTTTAACATACAATCTTGTGAATGAATGCCTAACAGGTAACAATACAAATGTACTCCTGTTCCAATTATCCTTCAGCCATACTGAAATCCTTTGACCAACACATATTAAACCTTCCTCATTCATCACAGCTCCAAGTCCTCTCATATCTCTTTTCCCAGTCACCAGCTATAGTCTTCTGGACCACCCCACCCATATATATCCTCTGCTACTTTCAGATCATCTGAGTGAGGAACTAAAAAGACACCTTTAAATGACCTCAACCTAACTGCCTTCAAAACTCTAGCAGTCACTCTTAAAAGCTTACTGTAACTACCATATCTATTTACATCAATTATAACAGTATTATCCCTATATAGATTATTTACAATTTTGACTGGAGCAATATCTGGTAGTTCGAGATCATTTGACTGACTGATGGGCCATTCACTAACAGGTAAACACTAAATGGGGGTCCATTCTGCCATAAAGAATCAGAACTAAAAGCATAGGGTGTGTAGGCCTTGTAGTTAAGTCTGCTGGATTATTTCCTGAGGATGTCCAAAACCATTCAACAGATTTTGATTTAGTTTGATTTCTGCTACTCTAAGTAGCGACAAAAATATTAAAACTGCTTGACTTATTACAAATTTGTGCTCTGACAATAGATGAATCAATAATATTTATGACTGACTCAAGTTCAATGTCTATTTCCTTCTCAATCAACAGTCCTCAACCGGCAGGCCAACACAGCCCCACACAACTCTAACCGTGGGATGGTGAGCTGTCGAGTAGGAGCAATCCTATTCTTTGCCATCAAGAGTTTACTTACAAAGGGTCCTTCCCTCACTTTCCACCTCAAGTACGCACAGGCTCCATAAGCTAACTTACTTGCATCTGCAAAAAATGACTAAATCAGGCTTACCAACGGCGTCTTTAGGCTTCACACATCTATGGAACGTCAAAAGTTTCTAACTCATACATTCTTTAAATAACTTTCTCCATCTTTCATACATATACTGTGGCATTGCTTCATCCCAATCTAATCTTCGCTCCTTTTCACTGATGGTGGTTAGTAAATCGCGCATAAGCAACTTAGCTTTCAAGGTGAATGGCAGGCACAATGAACCCAAGGGGATCATATACCGAAGCAGTTTGACTGAGTACCATCCTTCGATTTAACGTATTTGGGAGTTTCTCATCGATTTCTCATTTCTTTTATGGGTGGTTCCATTCGAATATTTTTACTTTCTTAGAGAAATTTATCTTTATCACATAGAAAAACAGGTCCCTCCTTAGGATTCCAGTTCAACCCCAGTACCTTTTCCTTATCAGTTTTCAAGATGTTAAGAAAATTATCTTCTGGACTCTCACCTGACATAACCCAGTGCTTGATCTGAAATCCTCCCCGAGATAATATTGCATTAGCTTCTACAATACTTCTCTTAGCCCTTTCAAAACCGTCGATACACTTGACAGTATATCATCAACATACGAGTTTGCGATGATCAACTCTGCAGTTAGGGGAAAGGATTCATCCATCTCGGTGGTTTTACGTAAGGCCATCATTGCTATTATGCCACTAGGTCTATCACCAAAGGTCCACAGTAGTAAGCACATAGTGATCTGGCTCTCTGTCAGTTTTCTAAATCCCGCCACAAAAACCTATGAGTATGTTGATCAAGTTCTGAAATTCGTACAGAGTTGTACATTTTTTTTTTCTTAATATCTGCTACGAAGGCCACAGCATGTTGCCTAAAACGTATCAGTATAGCAATCATGTTGTTTAGCACATCAGGGCCTTTGCAAAGTAATCATTGAGTACGTGACCAAGGTAAGAGGAAGAAGAGTTGAACACAATTCTCAAAGGGGTAGAAACTGAGTCTGGCTTGTGGACTTCATGGTGGGGCAAGTAGTGAACGGGACCATTATAATTAACTTATCTCATCTATGTTCAATTTTCTAGCAACTTCCCTCATGAACCATATCTAAAATCTGATCATTATATTTTTTTAGAGTAATCGCTCCCGAGCTTTATTAACCTTCGTTCAGTAGATTTTAGTCTACCATATGCAAGGGAAACATTATTAGGGAGTTTGTTAGGATCCTTAATCCATGGATAGCTTGCAATCCAATACCCATTTATTGAATCATAATTAAGTCCTTCTTCTATCTGTTTTAATTCCATTCCTCCTTCAAGCTATGTTCCCCACTCAATGAACACTTCCCACATTTACAACCACTACATTTAGGTATACATGAAGTTCCAAAATTTTCAACTGAAAAAAAATCTTCTAAACTGTTTTGAGAGGTTCTCACTGTATCGTGTATGATGTCATGACCTCAGTAGCTACAGTCATGTGGCTAATCCTTACCGTTAAGACCACTATTATTACCCATATTCTTATTCATACTGGATATGAACCTCTTACACACATTCCAAAATTGTTTTGCATTAGCTGTAAGGTATCAATGGTTTCTAACCACTTGAGGTATCATGCTACTGGTGATCCACGCCAATTAACAAATCTACCTTGCCTGTTGGCCGACAAATTTTCCACTCCTCTACACCAAATAATTTAGCTATCAATGTGGTGTCAAATTCTGCAATGTCAGATGTAATTTCATTGATACCACAAGCTTCAATAGTCCATTCAGTACCAGTCAAATCAGTAATTGGCACATTATAAACTTTACTGTCAAACAGCTCAGTGCTATTTCCAACTTTAGTTACAGTGAGGACTTACTCTTTACCTCTCAAACCCAACTTGTTGCCATCCGATGCGTAATCATGGTTAAATTTGAACCTGGATCCCACAATGTTGCCACCTTTTTTTTTTGCCCTTTACTCTGCATATGTCCAATCATCAACAATACTCCCTCCCTCGACAATAAGTTATTTGATCCCTGTACTCGACTGGTGAAATAATTTTTGTACAACAAAGAATGGAGAATAGGGTGGTGACGTCTGCCGCATACTTCATTATTTTGATCTTTATATGGACATAACTCTCTGTTCAAACAGTCACTACTGACATTTCCCTTTCGTAAGCAGATGAAGCATACTCTATTGCTTTTAACAGCTCATATTTAGATTTATTATCCAAGTGCTGAAACCCTGAACAATCCAAAATGCTATGGGAAGCTGTACCATGAAACCAACAGTTCTTATTAATGTTAGGTGACATGTTAGGTCTACTCCTAGCTTGCATTTGATAAGTTTGAAGCAATTTTGGTTCAGTTTACAATACATTCATTTAATTGTTGTTGTTGCGACTCTTG
>NC_061109.1:31173432-31178432 GCF_015104395.2 Macrobrachium nipponense
TCTTAGTAATTATTACTCATAATTAGTATTACTCATATTAACAACAAGGATCAAATAAAAAGGCCAAAAATTAAACACGTTCATATATTCTCATTTATAGGTAGAAACAAAAATAATTGAACAGATATATAGCCTATAAATTCAGTATATGAATAAATCAAAACGAGCTCAAATCTACGGACAGATGGCCCGTTGTTTCACCAACCAAAATAAAGGAAAAATAAGATATATTTAGAAATAAACTTTCTGTACTGTCCAATATGTTCATTATCCATTTATTTTTTACATTTCCATTTAATAAATATAGCATAAATATCCTATCCTAAAATTCTTGTATCATTAACTTAACGCAAAATACCTTTTTTCAGACTTATTTAAACCTTACCTACCTGCCAGCAACAATAATAACAACAAAGTAGTATGTAGGCTTTCTCTCCGAGTAAGCGAAAATGCATCCTTCATTATGTAAAAATTATAACACAGATCAATAGTAAAGTCCGACTGACTGGGAAACCTAGTATTCCATATGTAAAAAAAGGAATGCCAGATGACAACAACTAAATGTTGCAATAAGGTTCCTAAAATCGAACAAATACAAACGGAAAAAATAATAATTATCATTAAGTCTCATTCTTATAATAGAGAACACCTATGCATAGAAGAATAAATGCATAATTTCTTGTAGGTAATCACCAAAGTAAAATATACTATTTTAACATCATGATCTGAGATATACCATGAAAGGGAAAGTGGAATATAAGGACGAAAATAGCAATAATACTTAAATATCAAGAAATAAATAGATAGTAATTGTTTGGGGTTCCTTCTTATCACTTCTAAACAAGGAACTGTCATAGAAACGCTATGACGTGAGTTTTATCAGTGTGCAGTCATGCCCATAATCTGAAACTTTGATAGAAGAAATTGAATGGTAAACATTACAAAACGCTAGTCAACATCATTCACATCAATTATTTTGCAATGGAGATGTTTCTAGCGAACAAGAATTTTAATTAAAATTATATAAATTACTGAAATAAGTTCTTTTGACGACGTTAGACCAAAACACCTATTTATTTTCAGATACACTTCAAGATATATCTGGCAAAAATGTGGATCATAGCTGACTGTCAAAATAGTTCCATTTTCACATATCGCAAGAGGGTGAAGTGTCGATAATCTGCCAATATTGGCATATGTTACAATATGCGATACCTGGCACTGCAAGTCGAAGCACAAACCATTTGTCGTCATCCACAGATGTTATACCAGTGGTTCACTCGAAACAAAATTTAGGTTAAGTGTAGGCCATTCATAGCTTGGAGTCCGTGCAGTTTGTGTTTCTGTTCCAACATATATTAGCTTTTAATGCTTTTTCGTGAAATACATCCTACGGGCTGTTTCTGCATTTTTCTGTTGTTTCATCACAGGCAACTCTTTTGTTGTCTTTTCGTTGTATCGTTGCTTAAAAGGTAGCCTTTTGCTGCCATATGTTACATTTGTCTATGCTTTCAAAGATATCTTTCACGCAACGGGTTACTGCTATTCTTCATTGTGTGTTTGGTCGTGTGAAAATTAAGTTCTAAGTTATCATTAACGTATGGCAGTTCTGCATTAAAGCACCCAGTGTTAAACACCACTTCTGACTTTCTTCCAAATGTAAATGCTTATCGTAGTTCTAGCCGCTATTAAAGCTCTAGCGTCACTTCTTATTTTATATTTTATAATACAGGTATGTTGTTCTTTCAAAGATAACTTCTTGTGGTAGTTCATTCCTTTCCTCGCTTCTTAAAACAGTGTTTTACGATTATCTTACTACTTAACGCTCTGAAGATGGCTTGTCATAATTATCTTATGCGTCATTTCTTATTCAAAATCAACATTCCCTGGCTATATAAGCGTATTGTGGTCTTTTAAAATTAAATTGACAATTCTTATGCAAAGAAATTTATTACTGTGTTGCTGGAATGAATTTTTACAATTGATTCCGAGGGAGTCTCTCCGTAGTATCTTTGCATTACGTTTAATTTTGGCTTTCTCAGTGATTTAGAACGATCCCGCGTCTGCTTTCAATATCTATATCCAACCCATGAGTGTAATCAGAATTGTTTTTCTCATTAAGAGACAATAAGCCATTTCTTGTGTCAATAATTCATTATATATCTAAGGCTTACATTTGCAGCAGTAATCATAATCTTTATCAGGCAATGTTTTTTTTTTATATATTTAACCATCTAGTTGTATCCTGTAGCTATTTGAGTGATGCAGACTATTTTATTCAAAGCAATTTTTCAAGTTAAGAACAAATGAAAGGAGATGATTGCTATAGAGGTTGGTACAAATCTTCAAAGTTCTGTTCATCCGTTATAAAACTGATTGAAGAAAATAACAAGTAGGTCATATGTCACGCTTGAAATAGCACTGGGATATAAAAAAAAATAGGGGGGGAGGTGATTTTTTCCATGTGTCTGGATTTTTCCAGCAGTAAGATTTCCGGCGCTCAATGAAAGGCCGAGTCATCTTTCATTGGCTTTCTTTTGCATCAACTTTTCGCTTCCTTGCTGTTTGCCATCTTTCCTTTTACTCGTTTATACTAAAATAGAAAATGAAATAAAACAAAAAGTATTAGTTGTAAAAAAGTGCGTTGTCTCGTTTCTGTGGTTAATAGGAAACACAATATAGGCAATTTATTGGTTAACAAAATTTACATAAAATTATTTGACTTACAGTTGGAGTTATATCGAAGAAACCACAAACTATGACACTATTTTTCAAGGTTATAAAAGCCACGCTTCGAATGGTTTATAACGTTATATGCCGAGGCAGTTGGACTTGTTTCCCTCATAAGAAACATCCGTGCTTATACCAGACACCCCATGTCTATTGTAACAGTAACTCAAGGTTAGTTTTACAGGGTGAAAATGGGAGGAGAAAAGATTATGGGAGGCTGGCCCCAAGACGTTGAATCCATATATCTGCACAGGTAAACAATGTAGACAACAGAGGAGGAGAGGAGAAGTGGAATACCTTTACGCAGTGAGACAGAAAGGGGAAGAGAGGGGACGATAGACAAAGCCAAGGATCTGAGAACATCCTGTGAAGCGTAAACAAACATAATACAAATAAACGTTACCCTCCAGATATAAACAACGTCCATATTCCTCTGAGCAGTATATACAGCGGAGGCACTTCAGCGGAAATCTGCAACAGTTCTTCCTAAATTGAATTCACAGAATGTGAAGTGGTCAGAAATAATGCGACATAAATCATTTCAACCAACACCGTCATCAGCCCGTGATAACTGTCAGGACTTGAGAGACCGCCGATGCCCTTCACTGTACTATATTTTTCGCCCTCTTTTCGGGCTCAAGTACATTTTCTCCAGACCAAAGTATACAGAATACCTTGCTCCAGACTTCCAAGGGCACCCTTAAAGCGCAACGCAAATCCCAGGTGGAGAACACCTCGCTTGGATAAAGAAAACGGGAACACTTCAGACAGCAAACAGTACCTGCCGTACCTCCACCTCCCTGCCTGCCTTACATACAACAACCCGACGGCGCCTGGAGGGTCGATATTGTTTATCGAGGATGTTTACACAGGTTTTAAACTCTGGCTAAACACACGATCGGGCTCCGTAAACGAAGCCCAGCAGGAATGGCTTATCTGGGTAGCATCTCCATTCGAATAAAGACTCAATACTGGTGTTCCGTCGCGAACCGGATGTAGTGGTCTGTTCCAACAGAAATAACGACTACCCTCCTCTTCTAATCAGTATATGTACTTTTGCTGAATGATGGATAGAAAGAGAGGAAGAGAGACAGTTTGTGTTCGACTTTTGGAAATTGTGCCGGCTAATTTTTGAAAGTATCCACCTATTTGGCTACTATTATTTCAATACTATTTCCACAACAACAGCAACACTAATAAACAAGTACAAAATGCGCAAAAGCGTCTTCGGAGCAATCGAGTTTTCTGTTGAACGTATAGTGCTGAATGGAACTCACAGCTGCGGCCCATCAAACTTTCAGCCATGGTCAGGTGGTGGCCTGTGTTGTTGGCAGACGCACGATCATGGGTAAATTTAACCTTAAACAAATAAAAAAATACTGAAACAAGAGGGCTGCCCTTTAGTGTTTGATGATTGGAGGGTGGATGATCAACATACCAATTTGAAGCCTTCTAACCCAATAGTTTTTAAGATCTGAGGGCAGACAGAAAAAGTGCGGACGGACAGACAAATACCCATATCAATAGTTTCATATTACATAAAGATGAAATAGCACCCAGGAAGATAAATAACCAACATAGAAACTGAATAACAAAGGAAAAGGCTAAGAAAAAGGGTGAAATTGTAGCGTGACCCTCGCCTCGCCATAGCATGCTATTCTGACAGACAAACCCGGTTAATTTCATCTCCGAACCATAAATCTTGCAGAGGGAACCTCGTAAGAGGAGAGCAGAACTTGCTATCATTTCTATGTGATCGTGTGCACCCCTGTGTAATCTCGCCCTATTGGGAAGAATGAACACAAATAAACCAATGCATGATTGAACAAGCACTGCCGCATTAATTGGCTAATCTGTTGAGAGGGAAATGTTTCTAAAATTAATCTTATTATAATTTTCCTTTCGTGTGGTGTTTTAATAAACAGTGAAAAGTGAAAAACTGTAGAAAAATGAAGTTTGACCAGGGTGCATTGTCAGGCTAAACATAGATAATTACAACACAAACTTCACGTTCCCTCAATACAAGATTCCAGTCCCTTTATACAATAATTTTTCGGAACTATTATTGAAGCTCATTAATATTTACTTTTCTAATATATCAGTGACAACGCGCTGAAATAATATCAAAATAATCCAACGGGTTTTTATTTACAATTTTAGAAGTCATATCTTTCGATAGAAGAAGAAATGAAAAAGAAATGAAATGACAAATATTTCAGAATCTATAGGTATATAAAGAATAATTCGAAAATCAATATATATATATATAT
>NC_061109.1:31183432-31190932 GCF_015104395.2 Macrobrachium nipponense
ATACGAAGTAGTGCCAAGGGTGAGTTAAGTTATATTTGGAGCTATTCACATAAGGTTTATCCGCATTAATGCTCTGTCAACGACGCTACAGAACTTGTCAAAGGTTGATGCGAAAAGTTCTTCGCAAACTTATGATTCCATCCCGAGAATTGGTGAGGTTAAAAGAGAGAAATTATGAGAGAAGAAATAATAAGCGTTGAACTTCGCACACATTACATGCGTTATTCATTAAAAAAGTAATGAAAAATTCTGAAATGTTCTGGGGAGGTAATTTAGGTTGATGGAATGATATTAATATCGTAGTTGCCTCTGCCAATTTTTGCTCTTATTATCTCTGTTGAGCACTCTTTTAGGAAGAGAGGAAACAAGAGGTGTTGATATGGTTGTTGGGTAAATTAACAAGGCTTTAATTAAGCGGATAATCAAGGTAATTAATGTGTGTGTATCCACAATAGCATACAAGCGGAGGGACACTAACACACGCATACATACATATATACATTATATATATATATATATATATATATATATATATATATATATATATATGTATATATATAATATATTAATATAAAAATATAATATATATATATATATATATAATTCACTAATATTCAGTAATATTCAGAACACATGCTAACTTGCTTCATATATTCCCCAAAGCCTCTGTCGTTACCTGCTTCCCTAGTCACACAGTCTGGCAGTTTAGTATACTGTAGAGTAATCTTGGAATAACACCGCCTGTATGGGCCAAATGTTCATCAGTAATCACTCTCTCTCTCTCTCTCTCTCTCTCTCTCTCTCTCTCTCTCTCTCCGTGTGTGTGTGCTGGAGCGCGAGTGTAGTGTTTGCCAAAACACATGCATTCTTTTCCTAATTGTGGATAAAAATGTAAGGCAAATACCTCCATTGCACCATTGCAAATCCTGATGGAATTACCCGACCGAAAAGAATAAGCTCAAAGTACCATTAATCGTCGATTGTGTCTCGGGTCGTTAGTATGACTGACCTCCATGCATAACAACTAAGAAGAAAAATGGAGAAGAAGAAAACTCTTGTGTAAATCATGAAGGGCGAGCTTTTTCATCTCCCTGCAATGCAACCATGAACTTTGGTGACATGGTCACTTACAATGATTAATTCGAAAATATAAAACTCAGATTTCGTCATGTTCATAAAGTAGTACAGCAGGTTTTGCACCGTCATTACCTGAACAATAAGATGTAATACATCATCTTGATAAATTGTGTTATCACGTGTGACGTCCAACCAAAATTTCGGCAAAAAGGTCTTTATTTGTCATTTTCTTGAACAGCCCGAGAGGCGTCTCTTTACGGGAAGAAGTCACAGTTAGCAGTGACTTGCAGCATATAGATGCATCGGGCAGAGACTCGGTGATTCTTTTCAAGAGCCGCTGCTTTGAGATGAATGTTGTCTTTTGTTAGCGAATGATGGATGGCATCCCTTGTCATCAGTCTTCCTAAAATATCATTTAGGATATTTGGACATAAAAATGTCATCGCTGATAGTTCATTCAATTCCCCAGTGCTCTTCTTGGTGTTGCTGGACCAACAATCATTTTTTCGGGTCTTTTCAACTTCTGATTTTGTAATCGGTGCTAGCGCCGACCTCGTTAATTGAGCCTACATTACGGTTAAGATTAGAAACTCGTGAATTTTCATATACATCGTTACAAAAATATATATATTTTTTCAATTAACAGTTATAGAAACATCAACATGGACATCGGACTTACCGGATAATGATGTCTAAAATGTCTAAGAAATTATAAATCCATGTCTAGGCAGGCCAAATTCCGGAGGTCTACTCCAGGACGCCTAATCCTTTTTTCATGTTACTTGGCTTCAATGCTGCCTTAGGGTAAGAGCTGTGCTGGCATAAGCCCGCACATCTCTAAATCAACCACTGACCATGACTAATCTGGAGGAAGAACAGAATATCTTCATCATGATTTTCTACGTAACAATATATCTGAAGTACAACATCAACTCTATTCGCAACTGAAAATTCCAAATAGCATATGCGAAATGAAGGTATGTAAGGAGCAGTTGTGATCGAATTACCCTGTACAATAAGGCAAATAGTATTTTGAGTAAAAAGAAAAATTCATAAAAAAAAAAGAATTCCAAATCTCTAGCGAGGAAAGTCAGGAACATTCATCGTGTAAATTTTGCTCAAATTATCTACATTAAAGATAAGTTTACGTTAGTGGCCTTCTGTGGGTTGTTCTATAAAGTCTACGGATTGTAAGCTAAAAAAGAATATGAATGAAAGCTTAGAAATTAAAAACTAACATAACATTGACGTATACCTTGACTCGTAATACAATTTTACAATATATAAATGTACGCATCCAATGTAGCACGAATGAACACGTACTTCAGAATGTTCTTATATCCATGGTAGCAAGGTAAGTGAAACAGGGACTTAGAACAAGTACTTTCGTAGTATATTCTACATTTTCAAGTTCACACTGATTTATAATAGAAATTGGACAGTCTTTTATTAACAAAATACACACATATAAGATATATATATATATATATATATATATATATATATATATATATATAAATATATATATATTTATATATATATATATATATATATATATATATTTGTGTGTCTGTGTATGTACGTATGTATGGGTGAGGTTAAAACTGACCGGCATATGTTTTTTCCCAATAAAGCTAACGGGTCAGGTCTTCCTCTCCACCTAGTTAAAATTGCTTCTGTAATGTACGACTTTTTAACAAACTTATCTTGATCTATTCTCTTAATCCACCAGGCCAGCCCAACATATACAGACATCTAACTATTTATGCCAGAGCCTTCTTACATGTTTTAAGGGGGCTTCTGTACATAATTTTGTATAGGCATTCAAGATAATTATTTTAAGTTTCTGAAATATAACAAGCTATATATAATTTTCCGACATCTGTTATTACTACTTATATTTCGGAGCACTTCCTGGAATTCACGTCTTTGAAGTTAACTAATTAGTGGTGATCTGTAATTTGATTGACAAGGCTAAAGAACTTTTTCCTTACTGGAATTTC
The DNA here is from genome assembly GCF_015104395.2 of Macrobrachium nipponense. Lineage (NCBI taxonomy): Eukaryota > Metazoa > Arthropoda > Malacostraca > Decapoda > Palaemonidae > Macrobrachium > Macrobrachium nipponense. Next base: position 31,186,513 of record NC_061109.1, read on the forward strand.
ATTGCTCAATGAATCAATCCTAAAACTGTAAGTCTTCCATGCCCGTTAATAAGAAAGTTTTTAATTAAGTTCCCAGTGGCATTAGTATGGGAATGCCATCCCCACCAGCACCTACAAAGTGTTGCTTTCAGGAGCGACTCTGCTTTCGACAAATCTAAAAGTCGATGCGGCATTTGCAATGATAATGAGTTTAATGGGTACGTCATCAAGAGACTGAACTTTGGAAGTGAACTAAGAATTCCAGCATTTACTAATGTTGCATCCAAATTGACAGTGGATCCCTTAAGTCTGGTATCAACAATATTATTATGTTTGAAGAAGGTCACATCCGGGCAATTATCGATACGCAATGGAACTGCACACATATTACGCTTTATTTTGATAAACGGCCTTGTTAAAATCGGGAAATATCACACCAATTAAGGTCACGTCCAGGCTTTTACATTATGACTATGTGAACAATTACATGGAATTACAAAATCTTCCTCTTATAATTAACATGGTTATTCAATTATCTGGCTTCCATACGTGATTCTCTTATACAGTGAGATATGAACCTGTTTGTTAATTGCCTTCATGGATTACAAAATCTAATATTTGCATGGACTTGAACAAATCTTCTGCTCTATGATTTATCAAGTCACTGTTATTCACATGTAAGATATTTACTTCGAAGCTCTGGCAAAAAAAATATATTGGAATTTTAGTAAATTAAATAAGAATTAGTTTTTCCCTGGAAAATCCACTATGCTATATATATATATATATATATATATATATATTATATATATATATATATATATATATGTATATGTATATATGTATGTGTGTGTGCATGTGTGTGTGTATGTGTGTGCATATGTATGCATGTATGTCTGAATGTATGTAAATAAATTCTTCTGGTAAAACAGGATGCGTGTCAAGTATAAAAGGTCCATTAAATCACTGGTTTAAAGCTAAGGACTATATTTCGGTGGACTGACTCCCACCTTTAGCAAGTAGTGAATGACAAAAGAAGTTACATTTGTGAAACATATAGTGGGAGATATGGCCCTTAGGTGATGTCTGGAGTCACCACTAAGCCGACGTTGGTTTTGGCAATTGTCGTAACTTGTTTCATTGTTGCCTTAAGGAAGATATTGCCTAAATGGTCAGAGTCCCAGGCTTCACTGGAAGGGTTGGTCCTATTATCTTCTTTTATCAGTGAAGATTCTCCCAACTGACATTTGTACTGACAGCTGCTTTTGTATAAGATTCTAAATGAGTTCCTATCCATGGTATGGTTTGTGTTATTTATATGATGGAAAATTACTGATTATGTTGTCCATATCTAACTGAGTGCTTATGTTGAGTTAATCTTTCCAAGAGAGATTTTCCTGTGAATCCATAGTATAACTTATCATAATCCATACAGGGGATTTCATAGTCTCCTATGTCTTTATAAACTGGTTTCTGCTGAAAATTAATTAAAGATTTCACCCATGTATTTGGATAAGTGAATACGAAAGGGTCAGGGTGGCATAAATTTTGTGTGATCTTTCATAAATTATCCACGTGAGGGATTGTGATTTTGTTTGTGAATTGTTACTTTTTGTTTTTTGATGGTTAGTAAAAAAATTTGTTTTCTTTACTTATGGCTTTTTTATCATATGCTTAGGGTATTTTAACAAGATAAGTTTATTTCTGATTGTTCCAAGGCCTTTGTTAAGAAAATCAGTGCTCTAAGAAATAAGTTACTTGCTATGCCAAGTTTAACTGAAATATCTTGATAGCTGTAAAAATCTATGTATGGAAATAAGAATGTTACTTTCTGCAGACAGTGGAATTGTAGTTGTTATATCTAAAAAGGGGTTTTGGTTATTCCTAAAAGGATAGTAATTCGGCTAACCTAACCATTTTGAAATTTGGTAGTTAAAAGCTCCAGCACGCGAGATATGGGGCAGAAGGGGATGTTATCTTTGTGAGTTTTGGGGATGCCATAGAAATAAGGAAATTTAGGATTAATTGCTTAAAATTTTTCCAAATTAATTTACGAGAGATCACACAAACTTTAGGCCACCATAACCTTTTCGTCTTCACTTATCAGAATACATTGGGGAAATCCTTAATTAAGGTTCAGTAGAAACTAGTTTCTAAAGACGTAGGAGTCTATGAAATCCCCTGTGATAAGTCATATTATGCATTCACAGGAAAATCTCTGTAGGAATGATAAACTCAACATAAGCACTCATTAGATATGGACAACATGATTCGACATTTTTCCATCATATAAATAACATGAAACATACCATGGATTAGAACTCATCCCTAATTTTATACAAAAGCAACTGTCGGTACAAATGTCAGATGGTAGAATCTTCACCAATAAAACAAAAAGATGATCGGATCAATCTTTCCAATGGAGCCTGGGTCTCTGACCATAGAGACAACATCTTCCTTGAGGCAACAATGAAGCGTATTAAGACAATTGACAGAACCAACATCGGCTTAGTGGTGACCCCATCATCACCCAAGGAGATATCTCCCATTATATATTTCGCAATTGTAACTTCTTTTGTCATGGTCACTTTGTTTACTTAAAATGCGATTTTACAGTTATCCATGTTATTCACATATACAAAATATTTACTTTGAAGCTCTGCCAAGAAAATCTATCGGAATTTTAGTATATATATATATATATATATATATATATATATATATATATATATATATATATGTGTGTGTGTGTGTGTGTGTGTGTGTGTGGTGTGTGTGTGGTGCACGTATGTATGTATATATGCTGTAGGAAGCCCATTAAAATTTAGAGCAAATTTAAAGTTTTTATTTAGGCTTTCGAAGAGTATATTCATATGTCGCAGGCTTATTTTGCAAATTACAATTGTTGAATTTCTTTGAGTTACCGAAGTGGTGGTAGTTGCACTAAACTGCAAAACCAAAAGTGCAGCCCTAGTTCTTTAATAAGGTTTAAGTCAAAATTGCAGGTCTGTTAACGCGGAACTGTAGTCGAAAAATAATTTATTTCCGTTAATTGTTCAAAATATAAAACATGTTTACCGTTAAGGCAAAAATATCCATTCAATCCATCTTGTTAAAAGGACCAGAAAGGCAATTCTCCACATAGAAGAACCAACTGATATACAAAACGAAAATGTTTTCATGAACATAGTAAGTGAAACTGGATAGTCAGTGTTAATGTCCACACGCAGCAATACGAAGAGAGACAATGTTCTATTAAGTGGCTGTCCATTAGCATAGTGGAGAGAGAGTAACTGCTAACTGTGGAACTCCGGACTGGTAATGACCAAACGGCTGACCAATGGCCACAATAACAGCTATACTTGCTTTCCACTGGTTTTCCCGCAGAGAAAATGCCTAAGCAATATCAATGAGCATTAACTGTACGATCTCTCTTTACACAGAGGAGAACTCACCTTCCTTTGAAGAATCAGTATTTACAAGGTGTTTAAGTCAACAGACCTTTGTAATCAAAAGTCTTCGTGCAAGAACGCTGAATACTCACTTTCTGGAGCTATGCAACTTTCAGTTAATCACTCATTTAATTACTAGTTACGGCTACCAGTTTTATCCTTATACGTAGCCCTAAAAAACATCTCAGTTTCCATGTAAGTCTTCGAAATTCGAAAATAATTTAAACATATATTGTTACAATTGTTTTAGATGACAAGTATTAACAAAAAGCGAAGAATGATATGCTACTTGAAACTCTTTGCAATTAATTTAGGAAGATATTCTAGAAATATCTTCATATATGTAACTGATATATTAAATCCTTTATTAATGTATTCTTTGTAATGTGTCCAATAAAGCATTGAAAATAGAGCTACTAAAGGGATCCTTCCTGAAAGTAATAGCAGAAATCACCTCCTTCGGTTGTGAAAATGTATATCCTCCAAGGAGGCTATTGCTGACAGTACACGCCTCAGTGTGCACTGTACGAACTACTGAATGGATTTGCAGTGTCCCTTCGCCATTAGCTGCACCCATTGTTTCGCCTCTTACTTTGCATCTATTCCTGCTTCCTTTCCTCAGACTTGCTCCCCAACCTCAAACTTCTCTGATTATTACTGCTTGAGCAAAACAGTGAGGTTTTTTCTCCCCGTTCCACCTTCAGTTCCTCCTACTTCATCTCTACTTTCTGAATCGCTTTAGCTTGCTGTCCAACTACTTCAACTACTCCTTTTCAATATCTTGAGCACTGAATGGCTGCAAGTGGCCCCAGTGCTTGGCCTGACAGCCTAAATTTCACAAAATCATAGACCGGCCACGATGAAGAAAACGCGGAACGTCGTCGGATAAGAGTTTCAACCAACCGTAATCCTTTAGTTGACAGATACTTGCTGCCATGGTGCTCTTCTCGCCTCCTTTCCCGAATGAAATTGAGGAAACTTTTCTTGTA
>NC_061109.1:31203432-31210932 GCF_015104395.2 Macrobrachium nipponense
TGGCAGAATTCAGCGAATTAATCTTAAATATATCTTTTCTATTTTCTATTGACTCGCCTCTCTGGCCCAGCGATATTTCTTAATTATTGGCTTTATTCCTAATGGGAGAAATCTAAATAATGCTGAATGTGATATTTTATTTAGAACAGGGTTTTGCTGTCAATACTAGTATTGACAGCAAAATCATATTCTAAATAAGATATCACATTCAGCGTTATTTAGGTTTCTAAAAATATGAATATTGGCCACTTATTAAGAAATATCGCTGAGTCAGAGAAGCGATTAATAAGAAAAATAGAAAAGCTAATATATAAGATTAATTCGCGGAAATCTACCATTTTATTCAACAGAATAAAAATAGGAATAATACATGAAAGCCAGGGAAGACGAGTGGCTACCGAGTACAAAGGAACAAGGACTGATAAAAGTAGACGAAGACCCAAAACTATACAGAGACAGCAGAATGAAAAACAGAACAGAGGAATGGCACAGCGAGCCAATGCATGGACAGTACTCGAGATAGACTTAAGAACTGGCTAACAACGAATCGTGGCAATGGCTAGAGGGGGGAACTCAAGAGGGAAACAGAATGATGCAAACAACGGCACAAGATCAGGCCCTAAGAACCAGATATGTCCAAAGAACAATTGACGGAAATAGCATGCAGGAAGGGCAATAAGAAAGACGAGACCATAAACCACACTGCAAGCGAATGTCCAGCTCTTGCACAGAACCAGCACAAAAAGAGGCATGATTCAGTTGCAATAAGCACCAGTTAGCTTGCAGTAATAATTGGCATGAATACCAACCTGAGGGAGTGATAGAAAACGATAAGGCAAAGATCCTCTGGGACTAGGTATCAGAGCAGATAGAGTGATACGTGCCAATAGACCAGACTTGACTCTGACTGACAAAACCAAGAAGAAAGTATCACTCATTGATGTCGCAGTGACATGGGATCATAGAAAACCAAAATAGATAAGAAAGAAAAAGAAAAACAAAATACAAGTATCAATTGGCATGTACACCAACCTGAGGGAGTGATAGAAAACGATAAGGCAAAGATCCTCTGGGACTAGGTATCAGAGCAGATAGAGTGATACGTGCCAATAGACCAGACTTGACGCTGACTGACAAAACCAAGAAGAAAGTATCACTCATTGATGTCGCAGTGACATGGGATCATAGAAAACCAAAATAGATAAGAAAGAAAAAGAAAAACAAAATACAAGTATCAAGACCTGAAAATTGAAATAAAAAGGATATGGAATATTCTAGTGCAAATTGTACCCAAAATCTTAGGAACACTAGGCCTGATCCAAAGATCCATGAAAAGGAACCTGGAAAAATTGGATGCAGAAGTAGTTCCAGGACTCATGCAGAAGAGCGTGCTGTTAGAAAAAGCGCACAGTAAAAAACTGATGGACTCCTCAGGAAGCTGGATGCAACACGAAATCCCACACTATAAATACCACACAGTGGAATAGGATGACTGATAATAAAAAATAGATTTTTGAAAATCAAGTTTGTTAATATATTCTTATTTATTGTCGTCATTATTAAATCAACTCATCATCGTTTTTAGGATTCCTTCCTAATTAATTGAGATGAATTTAGCTCACGGTTCCGTCGTAGAATTATAAGTTATTATTTTCAAGACAACAAAAATAGAAACTGGAAGTCCTTGTCAATTCGCTGTAAATGTTTCACCACTATTTCAGTGCTCTGAATGTTTAAGGATTCCTTGCTAATGATTTGAGGTGATTAGGAAATTATCATTTCCAAGAATGCAAAATTAGAAATACGACGTTCATGTTATTTCACTGTAATTTTGTACCACTATCTGAGCGCTCTGGGTGTTGGCAGCTGTGCAAAAAGTTCCTCTCAAGAAAAATATCAGCAGGGAAAATCCATCATCAACACTGACGGAACTCCGGAGAAGTTTCATCGCTTAATCATTTATTTATGGATGACTTCGACTTACCCCTGGATAACTTCCATAATGAGAAAGCTCCTCTTTAATACTTACCTGAAAATGATGCATCAGGCGGCCAAGGGTTTAACTTTGGAGATTAAGGTACGAATTCTTTCAGGGGCGCGAGTTGTCTTAGAAGCTGAGGAGTTGAGGAATGATCTCTTCCCAGTTCTCATTGCTTTCCCTCATTTCCTTTGCACCCTCGAGGTCTGAGAGGAGGGGGAGGATGGGAGGAAGAATTGGTGTGGAGGAGGAGGAGGGATAGAAGGAGGGTGGTGGGGTTTAAAGGATGCAATCGCTGAAGGCTTCATGAATGCGTCCTGTGAAATATGCCGTTTAATTTTGTAATTTGGGTTTGTAATTTCCTCTTCATCTCTTACCCCAGTAATTCTTGAGAGAGAGAGAAGAGAGAGAGAGAGAGAGAGAGAGAGAGAGAGAGAGAGAGAGACTTAAACTATATGCTTTGTTTCTTTCTTAACATTTTAATGTTCCTTTAAATGACAAAATATGAAACAATTGTTTCGAATTTTATTTATATAATCTCAGTATTACACGATCAGAATATAAAAGTTTGCTCGTCAAGCAAAATGACATGAAATTTCAGGTACAAAATAAATTAAATATTGCTCTAGTGCAAACCATTTAACGTCAAATTATCAAATGAAGAAAAATTTATATTTCCATTACTGGTAACCTATCAACACTGGTATATTACTATTACTCATACAATGACTTTAATGTTTAAAAGTGACACTGATGTATATGATGAATAATAATTCACCCGACCTCAAAAGATTTAACATAAATATGTAAACCTCAACATAAGTAAATGCAAACAAACGGTTAATAAAAAAAAAAAAAACACACATACAGACACAAACTCCACTGCAATTTTTTTTTTTAATTCACCTTGATCGCCTTGGTAAACAGAAACCGGAAACGATTTCCAGTGATGCCACACGAATACCACTATTACTTTACATATATTGTTTTTCTTCTTTTTGTTCCCCGGCGACCGGGTCTGAACCGACCACATATCTATTATTCACCGAGTGCTTCGTCAACAATTATATTGACAAGCTAAAGCTTCCGCCCTGTTTGGAGAGCATTAGTTTGAGTGGTCGTCGGTCCTGGCCAGAACCGGTTGAGAGGGATCATTATTGTAATGCACTTTTTTTTCAATAGGTTTTTCCTCTTTATTTTTTGTGCTGGACTTTCTTACGATTTTGAATCCCGTCTCTGAACTATCATGTTACGTGTTCCTTACTTGCTTAATCTATTTAGGTAGACCTATTAGTATTTTTTTTTTTTTTTTTTTTGAGAGAGAGAGAGAGGAAGGGAGCTAGTGACTCGGTCTAGGTTATCTATTTATTTTGGCCACCTTTACACGCATTAACATACTTATCTGGGATATTGCCTTTACTCGCTTCTATTTGCTAGTATACTTGTTACTCAGTCTACAGTAGATACGGGATTCAATAAATATTTTCAAAGAAATGCACTCGGCTAACTGATGAGCTATACAACAATTTCGGAAGATATTAAAAATTTATCGTAATTTCACTTGAGGGAAATTATCAAAGGAAGGAGGGTCTTAGTATTCATGCAGCTAACTTGTGCTACACAGAATCATCCGTTGTAATTATCAGTTTAAGAAAGCGAGTGATATGAAAGGTAGGTATTTGGCATAAAGCTCCTTCTCGTGGTTATGAAAAAGAAGTAAGGAATAAACAGATGGAATTTGCTGGTAATGATGCATTGATTAATAATGCCCACAAAGTTTGCTCGTTGGTTAACTTCTGTGAGCACTAATTTCTATTTTTCGTATAAAGTAACTTACTTTTATATGGTCACAACTAAGTCGAGGATGTTATGAACTCTTGAGTGATGATGGATTTCCATCAGTTTTGGAGCAACTGTTCACTGATGCTCTGAGCTACGAAAAACTCGTGAATTAAGTTTCCATACCAAAGGTCATTAGTAATGTAAAAAAAATCGTATTTTTACCCAAATTTTCCGTAAAAATCCGTTGCCATGAGGAATGTGCAGTCCTTAATCAGTTATCACGAAATAAATAAACAGCTTCTACAATTACCATTAGGGGCGGGGGTACGAGGCGGGCGGGGGGGGGGTGGGGGGGGGGGGGGGGGGGGGGGGGGGGGGGGCGGGGGTGCATAGAAAGCTGTAGTTACCAACACCTACGTTCTGCTACGAGAAATACCCTCTCGTTTCTACTACTGCCATTCAAAGTCAAGTTTGACAGGCCATTCAAACATTAAATTCCGAGAGCCTAAAGAGAGAGGCAGACAGACCGGAACCAGTATATGTGTAAGCTAAGCCACGTATACGAATGTGGGTCAGTTGAAATAAATGGTCGTTTGACCTATTAAAGCCGGAGATTAATAGTGATCAGAGATGAATGCAGGTCTCGGCGGCATAACAAATCGCCTCGATTCTCTGCCTTCGTCCCTCCCTTTGTCATCAGATTGGATTGAGGCCAAAGGTCGGATTTCTTTTCCTAATTTGGAATTTTAAGGAATACCCTATGGTATGGTAATGAACAACAGCCCATCAATTTGTAACTATTTCTGTAAAAATTATTCCCTTGCTTTGTTTAATATAAAATTCATAAATATGTTGAGAGATCGCCATAATATTACGTATCATCCAGTCCAATATCTCTCAACGGAGACTTCGAATATTAATTCGTAATTATACATTTGTAATCGAAGCACACACTCACCCACATTGTGTGTGTGTGTATGCTAAAAAATCACAGTAGACGCTCGTGACTTTATTATATAAGCAGAAGGTCAGTACCAAACGATTTCCCACGTTTACAAGGTAAAAAAAAAAGGTAAAATTCAAAGAGATAATACAGAATAATCGGGGATCGCGCCATTTTAAACTAAAACTATAAACTTAACCATAAGTGATACGGAAGCTAAGCCTTACAAAATGGAAAAAAAAATGTATAAAACTGAATATATTAATTTTGTTACTTATATTTATAAAGAACGTTTTTAATTATGAAGGAATCGAGTTTAAATAAACCAAGACTTAATTTTAGAACATTCATTATTTGACCTAATAAACAAAATTCTATGATATTCCTTTATACTGTGCCGTTACACGGGACTAAGGATCTCACTTCACTCCAGTTAATAGGATGATCTCAATCTCCCATGTGTACGAATAATCCAGTCCTCGCAAAATCATTTGTGTTGTTCAATTCGTTGTGAAAGTGATTTTCCAGTTTGTCCGTAATATATCTGAAGTATGTGTGTTACATCTGTGTATATATGTATATATATATATATATATATATATATATATATATATATATATATATATATATATATAGAGAGAGAGAGAGAGTGAAAGAGAGAAACTGGATTCAGGATTAAAAGTCCTGAAGTCAATATACATGTACAGTCTCTGAACTAAATTATGGAAGAAACTCCTGTTCAGTTATCAACCACAGCAGGTGCCCCTTCTCTTACACCAATGTAAGCACTCACCAGTACTGAGTAGAAACACTTACACAAACTGTAGCTATAGCGTGTCATTTCAAAGAGGTTGATCTATCATTACTGGGGAAGAAACTAAGCACTTTGCTTCTTAGTCGTATGATTTCATTTTCATCATTTTTAATAACTTGGCTTCATCTCACAAATGAATCCTCTTATTTGATAAAAAAATAAATGGCCTTTACATTTCAATTTCATGATAAGGTTTTGGTTTTGAATTCATTCCGTACTTCTTAGCTTCAACTACCACTTTAGTGTTCCAGTCATTTTAACATTCAATGTTCAATTTTTATCGTAAGCCTCCAAAATATTCAAACAAGTTCTTATAGCATAATGGAACACAGTTCGAATTCTCTCAGCAAGTCTCTGTCAAAATCTCAGCTATCATGGTTTTTATATGTACTATAGTAATATAGTATATATATATATATAATCTATAATATATATATAGTATTATATAAAATAGTATCCCATATATACTACGTATAATATATATATAAATTATATATATGTATATGTATATGTATGTATTAAGTATATATATATAAATATGATATATATATATTATATATGTATTACTATAATATAATGTATTATAATATTGGAAATATCTATACATATGGTATTATAGATGATCTATTATATAATATGTATTATATAATATATATCTATATAAATTATATATATATATTATATATATATATAATTATAGATCTAATGGATGTGGGAAGCGTTGCTATCAACCAACATACAATAAGGAGCTGAAGGAGACGTCATGTACTTAGTAATTGTCAATTTATTAAACATCTGACGTTTCGAGGACACAGCCTCATTTTGAAAGCTAAATACGTAATTATATATAAATAAAAATTTGCAAAGACTTAAGAATTAAGAAATTTACAAATAAAAAAATATTAAAACTTTAAAAATTTTTTTTTACTTAAAAAACTAATATTCAACAGACAGAATGAAAGAAACAGACCGCTAACTTTCATGAGGGGAACCAAGGACCTAATGACATCAAAAACAGAGACAGGGCACCCTCAAGACAGGTACAGCATGTTTAATAAATGGACATTTACTAGTACATGACGTCTCCATCAGCTCCTTGTTGTATATATATATATATATATATATATATATATATATATATATATATATATATATATATATATATATATATATATGCGCGCGTGTGTATGTGTGTGTGAATGTGTGCGTGTGTTACGGTCATTCTGGAAAATGTCCAAAATCTGCCATTATGCAAAATGGCCAAATAATTGTGGTCATTTTGCAAAATAACTATTAAACTAGAAAATTACTTCAAGAAAGATTAAAATCAGCATTATCAGACTTGTTAGAAGAAGAGGCGCTTTATTTGCATCTACTGTTGCACAATACTTCTTTTTTTAACCATTTGCAGTGTCTCTTCAGACATAACTGGGTGCAACCATACTTACTTATATCCTGGCCATATCCCATCGAATCTGCAGTAACCACTTCTCGCAGACTTACTTCCCGATCTCTTTCCAGCACACAAGGTGAATTGATTACGGGTGTACAGCTCTGCTTAAGTAAAACGTGTTTATAAGTTCTGCTGTCCATTGGCTGAACGATAATTGCCTTTGCATTCGCAAACTCCTCTCATCTGCGGTCAACGAGTGGAGAGGGAACCATAACAGTGTGTCCTGCGTGGGCTGGCTTGAAATGCTGTACCGGTTTATCCTTATTTTTTTTTAGCTTGCTTCACCTGCTCTGTTTTCGATTCCCTTTGTTCAGTCTGCGTGCTCCAATTCCCGTTATTTAACCAACTGAGCACAGGCTCAATCACCATTTTCATCCACAACTGAACAAGGGCCAGAGGAATCACATGGAATGATTTGACCACACGAGTTGCAATTAATGCCATAGCTTTCAGCACTTCTCTCCTCCTGTTCTATGTTTTGATCCTCCTCATCGGGTAAACATAGTGCTTCTGCAGGCTGTTCCTCTGTC
>NC_061109.1:31218432-31228432 GCF_015104395.2 Macrobrachium nipponense
TGACTTCAAAGATGTAACTTAAACAGCTTTGGTCAAAAGGGTCTTTTTGATATTTACAGTATTTTGTTTGTGTTTTTACGGTCATCCCAACGGCCTTGTCATAAACGCTCCACAAAGGTGGATGCTTACTGGTCACTGACTAGGAAAGATCCGGTAAAAGTAAAGATAACTTCACAGATGAATAAAAAAAAAAAGGTTAAACTGATGCATCGTGACTTGAGTTGCTGTAGACTTGCAAGTAACACAACACGCCTCTCCGTCACCGGAAGTCCAAAGGGGGCTTGGAATTGACGCTCGTTACGAGTTAATGGCCATGAAAGACAAATGAAACGACTGTTTAATGCACAGATAACCGCCATGGCTAAAATACCAAGAGCTCGCCTTCGCAAATGGAATGGACGTCACCCAATACATCGCGTCAAGACTAATGAGGGACATTAAATAAATATTTTTTGATTAGCCGGAATCTGACTCTGCTGGAAAGGGCAGTCGTCGAGGGGGGTTGGGGAAAGGGGGTGAGGAGGGGGACCGGGTGGATGGGGTTCGGGATTCGTATCAATCAAGGCATGCTTAATCCTAATTGATTGGGCTGTAATCCGCGTTCATAAATGATGAGTCGTCAAAACAGATTTAACAGTCACCAATCACGGAGAGTTAATGAAATCAACCCACATCCGGGCATGTGCCATGCTCTTCACGTGTGATGACTGCGACATAGTACCAAAATGTCGATGCAACATAACCGGTTTGGTATGGTTCTATGCAATAATGTTTGCATGTGCATATTTAGTTATATGAAGGTCATGCTGTTTATTTAAAAACAGAAGGAGACACTAAGTGAACTCATTAGAAATGACTTCTCTTTGAACAATATTAAAGGAGAACAAAAAGACTTTAAAACTGGACGGGAAAATGTCCAACAATGAAGGTCTGAACTTCAGAAACCTCCAGTAAGAAAAACACGAATTAAGAAAGATCTTTCTAAGTATCTGTTATTCATTATGTTTACCATACTTTGAGGTCTGTCTGATTCGTATTTAAACTATGTAAATGCAAAAAATACCTTTGGAAATTACTAAGTGATGATTGATTAGGAATGCATAAAACATTAATGGCAAGGAATAAACTGAATCACTTCTGGATAGGCTGCGGCAGAAATTTAAATATGAAAAAAAGGATTGTAAATTAGTCAGTACTAACTAAGTAATGAAAGGATGATGTAAACTCATATAGCAAAACTTTTGTTCCAAAGAGAATATGCCATATGCATTTTGAGGCAGAAAGGGATACTAATGGGATAAGAAATATGTGGATTTAGTTTTCATTATTTAAAGAACTTCAAAACATTCACATCCGCAATTAAAGCAATATTCCATATTACGATTTCCTCAGAGTAAAATCAGGTCAACAGCTTTCGCAATATCCAATTTTCCAATGATCTCTCAGTCTTATGTAAATGAAGGATATTGGGGATAATAACTCAAATTATGAAATCGTCAATAACTAAAAGGTTAAAAGGAACCAAGAAGATGGGACAATGGATGTTAATATGGATAGTAAGTGAAAGGAAGTAGTCAATTTTACATCTTTAGAAGTAAAAAGTTTCGCGATTGGAGGATGAGAGAAGAGGTGAGCAGTAGATTGTGAAAAAAATAACAGCGGGAAAAACAAGAATATCAATGGAATTTAAGGTTAGACTGTGTAGAAGTATTGTTGGAGAAATTCACCTTTATGGAATTGAAGTGTGGATGCTATATGCAAATAAAAAGAAAAAGGTAAAGTGAGTCGAGCTTATCCGTCTAGTTTTGAGTAAGCTTTCTGAATACCATTTTCATTCACGATTCAGGAAATTAAATTTGAATGAGTTTGTGTCCTTTAATCGTCTTTTGTTGAGAGACACTTCAGTAGGGATATATATATATATATATATATATATAGTATATATAATATATAGTATATATATATTATATATATAGAGATATAGATAGATAGATGATAGATAGATAGATAGATAGATAGATAGATAACTTCAATGACCTCCTTGTGGTCAGGTCGGCAACGTGACCTCGTCGTAATTATGGTGACCCGGGATCGTTTCCCGCTACCAGATATTATAACTTCTACCTGTTTCTCGCTCTTGGATCTTAAACTTGTAATGACAAAATCGCGGAAGATTCGAGGAGTTAAGAGGACATTGTGGCTATTATAATTGCACACACACGCACACGCATTAACGATATATATAGATATATATATATATATATCTATATATATATACTATATATATATGATATATATTCTATATATGATATATATGTATATATATCTATATATATATATAATATATATATATAGACATATATATATCTATCTATATATATATATATATATATATATATATATAGTAGAATATATATATATATATCATATATATATATATATCTATATATATATATATATATATATAGATATATATATATATATATATATATATATATTATATATATATATATATATATATATATATATATATATATATATCTATATATATATATATATATATATATATATATATATATATATAGAGAGAGAGAGAGAGAGAGAGAGAGAGAGAGAGAGCCTATTATTTCTTGACAAATGTTACATAAAGTGAATCAGGCTGAATTACGCAACAGAACTAAGAATTAGTTTGTAAGAGAAAAAAACTTGCGATTTCCAGACAAATCCCTTTTCCCCTTCAATCCACAAAGTGAATAAAAGAAGTTTCTATCGTCTGAGCTTCCAATCCTAATTCTTCCGATACAAAGAAACTTTCTTTCTCATGAAGTGAAAACGATTGCCTAATGCTTTTTCCATTGTTATATGACACAATGAACGCCTCTCGCTTGCACTTTCGTAATTTTCATTGCGGGTTTCATACCCAGAATCGATGCAAATGCATTCACGCATTGTGATATGTCATAAGCACAATAACAGCGCCCCCCACCCCCACCCCAACAACAACAACAACACATTCACTTAAAAAAATGGAATGCCTTACCGTGGCTCTTTTGAACATTTAATTTGCTTTATTTTCTTGTGGTTCGTCGCTGAAAGTCTCATAACTTTTACATGATTTTTATTTGTATTTGTATTTCCTGAATAGTATCCCCATGTAACACACACACACACATACACATACACACACACACACACACACATACACACAGACACATTCTCGAATAAATTCACAGTGTTTTGAAGTTATATAAGTAATACATATACTCATTCCTTTTTCAGTCTATACCACCATTGGACTAAGAAATAATTTCTCTCTAAAGTTTTGATATTTGTAAAATAGAAAACAGCTGACTTTCTGTTAACTTTATTTATATTGTGATTGAAACTAATACTTTCACAATGTAGATAAGCTAAGAACATAGTTTATTCTAGATACCCTTTTCATTCCGTCACAAATCATCTCTTTATCTACGCGAAATAAGTACTAGGAACCAACTATTAAGGTATAATTAGTCTGTATAAATTAGGCGTCACATTTTTCTGCCAATTCCCTTGTCAGCGCGTCTAAATCAGCTCTACCGGCATTACATTGATTCTTTGATCTAAATTTCATTCCATTTCCATCGCATCCGAAACCAGTCTCATGATTGTGAGACAGCATCCACGCCAATATTTCTTCTTTTCCTTGTCAAAACTTGCCTTGTATAAAAGTCTCAAGTCTCGTTCATTGTAAATTTCATCTTCATTGCATCAGAAACTGCTGCTTCATTATCACAAGAAATTGCTTATGTCTATATACCTCTGTTTCATTAGCAACAATCTCTGGTTTATATGATAATTTTCTTCTAATTTTTAGGATAATAAACTTTACCGTCAAGGAATTCATTTCTGGTTTATATTTGCTCTCCTTTTACTCAGTATGAGGATCGTAAGAGCCCATCCCCGTCAAATAAACAATGCAATGGAAAATAAGTTTATATAAACAATCTCATTCGATGTCTGTCAGAATAAGCTTCGTTTGTTCGAATAAGCTTCTGTATATTTGATTTCCTTCTCAGTATCAAAATACGTCTTTCGTATTCCGTAAGAATCTATTTGCGTAAAATTACGAATGCACAGTAATTCTGGCTTATGCAGAATATCTCTTCTGGTTGCCAACAAAAAGAACTTCTTTGGGAATGAGTAGTCTGTTTTATATGTCATTTCTTCTTCTGTATAAAAAATGAGTTCTTAAAATTCATAAAAAATGACTCGTGTGAAATTTATTTTAAAACTGAAATTCTGCTTCAGGAATAGAGAATCTTTTGATTTTTGTCAAAACGAACTTCGTCTGTACGGAACGAACTTCCGATTTTAATCTGACATGCCCCAGTTGTATCAGAGACCAGTGTTTGAGCCTCGAGGAAAAGCTCTCAGTAGCAAGCTTCCATCAATAGAGATATTTCCTTAGTGGTGGCCTGGGTGCCGTTGTGAGGGAAAAGTTATTGCGAGAGGGAGATCCGATAAAACTCCGCATGTGAATAATGGTCGATTTGGTGTTGCGGTACAGCGAGGGGACGACAAAGCCCAGATGAGGGGAAAGTATTAGAGAAAATGGAGGGAGGAAATGATAATCAGCAGAGGGTGGGAGGACGGCGAGGGGACGCCGCTGCATGAGAGGGCGAGTTGGGGAATGTGAGGCGGATCCATTTGCATCTTTGAACTGCGCCTTGCATGGCGGTTATGGAATCTGGCCTCTCTCTGTTCGGGCCTCTTTTGTCACTGTGCTTATTTCTTTGTTTTTTTGTACGTTATGAATTCCTTCCGTAATGCAGAATAAATATGAATTCTCTATTCTTCTGTTTAGGAAAACATGCTTTGTAAAACTTGTGATGAAACCGATTGGAATATGATTCAAGCGCAAATGTGTACGCACACACACACAAATACATACATACACACACACACACACACACATACACACACACACATATATATTATTAATATATATATATAATATATATATATATAAATATATATATATATTATATATTATAATACATATATTATATAATATATATTCTTATATATATATATATATATATAATATATATAGATATATATATATAGATATATATCTATATATATATATATATATATATATTATATATATATATGCTATTTGCCTTCCTCCTCAGAGTAGCCGAATGGTTTTTTTTCCTGACTCACGCTGACATTTCCATTTACCCACAGCTGGGTGTGGGTGTGTGGGAGTCTGCGTTTGTGAGTGTTTATTTATATGCGAGTCTGTACCAGAGTTCCTAATGATTCCATGATTCACTGGAATGACACATTAATGTCCTTTTTTTCAGCCTAATTCTTTCAAGTTTGTTTTACAGCCGTTAATAATCATTCAGATCGGTGTGATTTTGTCAAAGATATCTCATAAGGTTTACTGTTCGTTCGCAATATCTCTCAAGGGCGTCTCTTTTATTTTCATCTTTTCCTTTTCGTGTATTTCAATTATGTTTTACCCAGCAACATTGCACATTTCTTTCCATTCTAATGTCCTCTATAAAATAAAATTGATGCCATAATCAAAATGAACACTGGTTGAAATAATATTAGTTATTCTAATATTAACAAGGATTATTATCAGTGGCTGAGCTTATGAATTATATTCAATATAATAGCACTAATAATAATAATAATGCGGCGGCCACATTCTCCCACACTTTCTAAATATCTTTTTGGTATATGTTGTAGTGCAATAACCAACGGTTTTATTAGGGATTCCTAAAGATATTTTTGACGTAGTAGTGATATTAGTGGTGCCATGCATTCAATTTTTATTATGGTACGCATTTAGTCATTTGAATTACTTGTTACGTAATGCAGTCTTTTAGAATTATTGTCGTCATACCAGTGTCGTAGCAGAAATAATATTGACAGTTTAAACGATTTTGCCAACAACGGACGTATACATCTCTCACTGGTTGTATTGAGAAAATTAGGCCACAGCTTCTGTTATGCAGTGATGTAAGTACAATTATTCAAAAAGCAGTAGTTTGTAGTACCAAGAACACCAATGACAACAGCAATTTAAACCGTCCAGCCTTCCGGGCACTTGCGTAATCTCTGTTTCAAGGCAGACAGTAATTTGAGCCGGGGCCTTTTGTAACGCATTCTAGCGTTCGCCCATCAAGGGGCCTGGCAACATCGGGCTTGACTCCGAATCAAGCCAGCTGTTGAAATGTTGATGCAGTCCTGCTCTAGACACAGGATATTGATTGTTTCGTGTCGTCCCACTGGGTAAACACCGTTACCTTTTCATCACCGAATCGCTGCTGGTTTCTCATATTGGATTGGTAGTGGAAGATTTTACACTCACAGGATTTATGTCCGGTTATGATGGCCCTTTTATTTGTTTGAACGACAAAGGGCACACGGCAAATTTGTATCCTTGATATGTCTTTTATTTATTTGCAAAACCAAACCTACGTTTTCATACCTCTATGACTAAATACTGCAAGTATACAAGTTATGCTCGTCTCTTGATGAAATAACGAGGATTATTTTAGCTCACTCACAAGTGACTCAATATTTATTTAGTTTCATCTCTCAAAAGCAAATTAGTGTGAAGGTTTATTACTTCGCCGCTAAAACCATTCATTGCAAACATTTACCAATTATATTAAGGGAAATGCATATATACGAAAGCAAAAATAAAATATTAACATTACGTCTTATACACAATTGATAAAAATTGAGGTGAGTTAGTAGTTACGGATATCATAAAGAGAAATTTGGATAAAGAAAATGAAAGTTGTTTAGTATACACCAAAAAAAGGTTGTCGACCCATCACTCTGACTTCCTTATTTTTACAGAACAAACAAAGGTCATTACTGAGAAAATATTTAAGGCGAAGCCAGGTTAATCCTCTAATAAAATTAATTGAGTGTTGCATTTTCTGCTGAGGTGCGATCATTAGTTTACTTCTTTGTCATTTTCAACGGATCTGTGGAAGCTGACTTTTTTCTTCTTTTTTTTTTTTTTTTTTTTTTTTTGTAGCCGGATAATTTTACGTGGAAAATACGTTTTTCATCGGCATCTTTATAGCCGGTTTGATAAATGTAAAGGGAGGAGGTATTTCTTTGCCTTATCAAGCAAATAAGGAATACACATAATGTCCAAAAAATTACCTAGTTTGACACACACACACACAGACTTTGCCGTTCTTTCAAGTATCAACGCGCCTTACCCAATCACTGCTTCTTACGCCATACGTTCTGTGTGGAAAATTTATTTTAACACCACCAAGAGTAACGCTAACACACACACAGATATATATATATATATATATATATATATATATATATATATTATATATATATATATATATATATCTGTGTGTGTGTGTGTGTGTTATATTATATACATATAGTTAATGTACTCTTGGTGGTGTTAAGATAAATTTTCCTCACAGAACGCATGGCGTAAGCAGCAGTGATTGGGAAAGGCGTGTTGATACTTGAAAGAACGGCAAAGTCTGTGAGATAGTTTGAATTAAGGACAGGAAATATTGGTGAAACGGTGGGAAAAGATTCCGCACTCCGTAAGGAGTAGCAGAGGGTAGTTAAGATAGGACAAGGAAAGTCAGAAAGGAAGAAACGAAAAGGTATTGGGAAATGGGGTCTCTAGTACCCAGGATACACTTAGACTGTGTGCATGCGAGATAAAACAGGAGGGAGTAGTGCATGCATTGGGTGGGATGGGAGATAAGATGCAATGTTCATTACTCTTCTTTTTAGGTTTGAGGGAGGTTTTCAATACCACGTTCACTCATGATTCAACTCTGGAAATAATAGTATGGCAGTACATTTGAGCGAACTTTATGTCTTTTCTTCTCTGGAGCCACTCATGCGAGACTGAGTAGGCTGCTAAGATGTAACTTGCATTGGTGCTCACGATATGGTTATAACTAGCGGTTGTATGAACCCAAACATTTATATTCATGCACTTTCATTAATACACAAATGCATATATATATAAGAGAGAGAGAGAGAGATATCATATCTCTCCCAAAACACAAACGAAAGTGATGGCGCTCCTTCCTTCCGCTTGGCAACAGGGAAAAGGTAAAAGTATCAGAACACGAGAAGTCAAGCGAAGACAGCGTTAATAGAAAGGCCTATGTTTCCACTTACTCAGTCTGCTAGCTCTTGAGATCCGTCGTGACCCGTTGATGACTGAGCTAGATGGAAAAGATCGTTGCATGTTTTACTACGCCTTCGATTTCAAAAGACAATGGCAGTAATTTGCCCGTACGTCGTTAAGTATATTGCAAACCTTTAAGGTACCATTTTGTGAAAGCTTAGTGGATCAAATTAAGTTGCTTAGTGAATCAATTTAAGTTATTTTGGATAAAATCACTAGAGATATTTTGTGAAAGCTTAGTGGATCAAATTAAGTTGCTTAGTGAATCAATTTAAGTTATTTTGGATAAAATCACTAGAGATATTTTCTTAAAAGTAGGAAATACCATTTGATTTACTGAATGTCATTCTTATCATCATAACTCCCATTAGATAATGCATACAACAGAATCTCGCACTGCTCACTTATGAATGTATATCAAAAGGCATTTAAATTGGAAGAAAAAAAATCCTTTTCAGATAAGGCATCCAAATTTATTAGAAATAGCATAGATACTAGCAGCTTACTTGGTTCCAAAAGTCAATCAAAGGTTTTGCAAGATATGACTGATGACTGCCATAATGGAAAATAAACCTGATACTGGGTGTGTAGAGCGTTAAATGTTCATTTATGAACATTGGTAATGATATATCTAATATAAGTTGTGTAAGCGTTAGTTTTTAATTTCTTTGCTGAAGTGGGCGAAAATTTATACATGCTTGTTTTCAAAGGTCAGATAGATTACTAGGATAAATTTCAGCAACTCCTATCATGGAAGATTTAAAATGATGTCTATTGGAAATCTGTCATTCCCACGTCCTACATTATACAAAAATTCGTAAACTATTTCTCTTAACGCCTTTACCCTTTTAATATTTCTGATTTCATCCTATCAAAAACTAAGGAATATCCTTCTGCTCCGAGAACTAAGAGCTGGATTTTCTGTGCACTAGCCATTAGTAGAGTTTTCAAGCAGTGATTGATGCAAGCCTTTGCAGTGGCGAAATCGCTTTTATCGTTCAAAAGATTTCGTGCTTAGTTTTTCTTCAGATTCTTAATTGATCTAATGATTGCTGTTTGAACAAAATATCTGAATTTCCGATAGCGTTTAAAAAAAAAATAATAATTTTATTTCGGATTTTCGTTTTTATCACAGATTCATTTTCAGTTATATTTTGGGACCGATTTTGTTTTTATGATGGCCATAAGAATCGCTTTGAATTTCTCCCCGTTCACAATTAATTAGGATTCAAACTATTTTTGGCCTCCATGTTTTCCTTGCAGAAAAACATCATAGCCTCAAACTTGCATTACAAATTTTTCACAAGAGGAGCTATATGTTAAAAGAGGAAGAAATGATTAAAAATAGATGTGTAAGTATTCCCCATTTAAGATTACTAAAACACTAACCGAGGAAAACGGTTTATAAAAAGCACATGACTACGATGACATCAAGCCCTAATGAACACATCTTGTTATTGAGTCAGACTTTCCTTGCAGAAGCAATTAGCAAATATTGCACATAAAAAACAAATGGTAATGAAAGGTAGGAGGGTTTCTGTTTCTGAAGGCTAGATAGCTTTTGAAACGAGGCCGAGATATCTACCACCGTCTCCAAAAAATGTCCTTTTACCACGAGGTTAAACCGGATCTTTCCGAGAAAGTGACCGCAAAAGGTTTTAATTAACCGGCTATGTATCCACTTTGCAGCATGTTCATACAAGTCCGTTGGGGACGACCGTAAAACAAAAAACAAAAAACAAAAGCCTAAGTATCATAAAAATAATGACCCCAAGAAACATTAGTACTAGATAACAATCCCCG
>NC_061109.1:31233432-31248432 GCF_015104395.2 Macrobrachium nipponense
TCTGCATTTACTGTGGATCCTTCCCCATCACCAGAAGACTTACTGCCTAGAAAGATAAAGGAAAGAAGAATAATAAGGTGAAGCCTTTTAACAACCATAGCCCTTTTTACGGGCAATAGTGGAATGAACTTTTCCAGTTGAAATCTTATCAAAATGTTTTTAATATACCTACTTATGTGTAGAAATCTTGGAGAAGTAAAACTAATAAAACCAAAAATTGTGTAACATTATTGCTATAGTTTATGTTGTTTCCATGTCAAAACTACTAGACATAAAACATTTTTGTTAATTGCATTTGAAAGGTCGTAGAATTTTGAATAATACACAGTTATCAGATATCGATATTTTAAAGAAAAGCCATGAAAAAATGTAAAATTAAGATAAAAATACTGATTTTATCATAAATTCCGTCAATAATCATTAAAAAAATTATTTTTACTAAATTCAAAATGTAATAACGTAGATTTGTAGAAAATTTAAAGGCTCACAATGATATTGAAAATTAATCATTCAAATATTAGTTATAGGTACTGTACAACCCAAAAATTATCTTTAAATCAGGCGAAAAACATCTGTATAGGCTATGCGTAAAAATCATGAAATTAGACATGTTCCAGGGTAACTGCTGACCTGGAAACAGGCAAAAATGGATAACAGACATATTTTCCTATAGTTTGGTACAAAAATGTGAGCTGAACAGGGGGGAGGGGGCAACGAACTCGAAATTTAGTCCCCTTATTGGAAATCATGTGATGAACTATTACTTTAATGACTTACGCTAACTCATATCTAACTATCGTCTCTTATTAACGTCATGGAATCTCATGTCAGTGGCTTTGACATCTTATTTTTTTTATGGTTTCACTTTTAAGGGCAAAGACTTCATATATAACTTTCTGATATGGCAATTGTTCTTCTGATGAAAATGTCGGAGTCATGACTGCTTTATCTACAGAGACCGGTTCTTTTCCTTTCACTTTGTCTTCTTTTTAACAGTGACCTCCTTAACCCCAAACGATCATAACAACTCCCACCAACACACAAATTAGCCATATAACGAGGATTCTGCAGTTCCCAAAACCTCCTCATTGTCCTTCTCGGATCGTTAGTAATGGAGCATCATTCGCTTGAGTTTATGGCGGGCGATCAAAATGAGATCGATGATTGCGAGGGAGAAAATGTTCATTTCACTAATTCCAACACTCATTTTCGTTCCTTTCCTTTTCTTTATTTAGTCATTACCCATCTTTAGCCACATCACATTAATAAAAAAACAAGATCCTTAAATCTCAATACTGTATCAGGTCTTGATAGGATTGTACTAGAGCCTACTTTGCCAACCTTAAGACTAAGACCCTTCGCCCACCGTCCTCTTGAAGACCCGCAAAGACCGGAAGACCCTAAAAGCAATCGTTCAATAAAATGGAAGAGCTTGGAAGCACTCTGAGCCATCCCAGATGGCCGTTATGGTTCAAGGTAACAGATTGCCGAAGCATCGTATTTTCTCGACTGCAGTGCTAGTGAGAATTTATGCAGTCCTACTTGCCATGCAATGGCTCTTTCCGTTAACTCAGTCTTACGAAGTCCTAGAAAATCCTCGGTTGATTTCTTTGGTTTTCCAATAGTTTACCAACTTGTAAGTAAACCGTTACTCTTGGTAGAAATGGTAGACAAATGAATATTGTTTATTTCTTATATTCTCTCTCTCTCTCTCTCTCTCTCTCTCTCTCTCTCTCTCTCTCTCTCTCTCTCTCTCTCTCTAAAGATGGTTTGTGGGAGTCGAAATTGACCTGTTTAATGCTCCAGGAAAGTGAGGAGACTATTAGCTATAAATAATTTTATGACAGCTTCAAGGGATAAAGAGGAAAGTAATACCTTTTGACCTCATTATCACGAGATTATGACGCCACACACTAACGTTATACTGGGAGTGATTAGCGAATCTAACATCTTTCGTAACCCTTCATGTGCATCTTGCAAGTGTAAAATGTACCTCTACACTTCTCAGGCGCCGACGTAGCAGTAGCTTCATTGCCAAAGAGACTCATTAGGAGAATTTTTAATATTTTCCAAGTATTATTAGCCTTTCATTGAGAACTTGACACTACAAAATAATGTCGCTGCGTGAGTGAATGAAATGCCAAAAAGAAAACACTCAATTTATACATACATACAACATATATTATATATATATATATATATATATATATATATATATATATATATATATTATATATCTATATATATATGTATATATATATTATATATATATATATATATATATATATATATATATATATATATATATATATATATATATATATGTATATATATATATATATATATATATATATATATATATATATATATATATATATAGTATTATACATAGTGTGTTTCTGCGAGTCTATATGTGTATATGTAAGCATGTATGCAAATGCGAGAGAAAGCGGGTGAGAAGTATATAAGTTAACAATTGAGATTTGTTTAAAAACTGACTGATTTTGATGAAATATTGAAATGATCTTTGATACACACATTTGTATTTCATTCCCTTCTCTCTGACACTGGAATATTGCACTATACACGCAAGCAAAGAATGTAAGGGTTCGCGAATGACGAAGATACGAAATAATAAGAAAGAAAATTGGTCACATCATTCCTTCATTCCTTGATTTCGAGGCAATCATAAGAACTATTGTATCTTTGTTCAAAGAAGAAGAAGCCCATTGGTTTTCAATGCTTCATTTGACTTATACTTTGAGTAAAATAGTAACAATTTAAAAGATTAAATTCTAATGAAAAGTAAATTCTAGAGCATGAATTAAATAATCAGAAGCTCTCTTTTCTATTCGATTACCAATACCCATTTTCACTTATGAAGCTAGGCAAAGTCTCCTGTATACCGTAAGCCGTCAAAGATATAATCGCAATATTTGTGCTCCTTCCTGAAGAAACGCCAAGAACAATGTTCCCCTAATGCTCTAACAAATTGTCTGAAGCAGACAAGAGAATTATGATAAACATGAAGAAACAATTTACATCGGGATAACTGCATGAATTTAATTATCCTTTAGACAAATTGCTATTGTTTGTTTGTTGACCACTTTGGTTGCTCGTAGCTATAATTGTGGTCGCGCCCTCTTCATTCGCCTCTGCTCGGGGATCGATCGCGCCCGAATATTACAGCATGCGTGAGTACCTCCCATTACGAGATTACAGAGCGTGTAGAACTACACCTGCACTCACAATGCTGTTATATATTGCATGTGAGAGAGAGAGAGAGAGAGAGAGAGAGAGAGAGAGAGGAGAGAGAGAGCTAAAGTTCAAAGCTGAATCCAACATAGATCACCAGAATGACGACAGGATTAGTATGTTTTATGAAATGGGTTGGAACTGGTCTCGTTCGTTGCAAATTTCTGTCCTCATAAGTCGTGGTTTTACGGCTGAATCGATATGTAGGTCACTTGCTATTGCTGCTATGTTTTTTTCCTATATAAACCCACCGCAACTAGGATACACTGTCTGAAGGGATTAAAGCTTTTACAATTTTCAATGACTGATTTACTTGCTCTTGGCCCATTTCATTTCGGCCATCTGGGTGATGTTGCTGTGTTACCTCTCGCATTATTGTTGAGTCATTGGTTCGCGCCGCTGTAAAGATTTGTGCAAATAAGTCCGAAGGTCAGTCCATCGCAACTATCCTTTTAAACATAAATGGACATCACAGAGGGCTTAAACAAAGCAATTCCAGTTTGCTTATGTGCATAAATCATGAAACGATAATATTTGACTCTGCTCCTTTCGACCCCTTTTTTTCGTAAAAGAAAACTATTGAGATGGATTTGTCTGCCCGTACGCTCTTTTTCCGTCAGCCCTCAGATTTTAAAAAAACTGAAGCTAAAGGGTTGAAAATTTGTGTGTTGATCATCCACCTTCCAATCATCAAACACATCAAATTGCAGCCCTATAGTATCAGTACATTTTAATTTATTTAAAGTTAACCATGATCATGTCTCATGCAGTATTATCCGATGTACAGAAAACTCGATTGCGCCGAAGACACTTCAGCATATTTTTATTTGTTTTTATCTGACCCGTTAGATATGCACTCCAGTGAATCTCCTCTGTATAATATATTACTTTCGGTGTAGCTTCGAGACCTTCTTGATCTTAGGCCGCAGTCACTGCTGGAACCTCTTTATAAACACCAGGAATCGTTAGTCTGCTCCATCTTGTGAATGCCATTCACTGGGTTTGATCCTCCCTTGACTCCATTCGTTTATAACCCAAGGGCTCCTTAATTCCCTCTCTGGTCTCTCAATTATTTACGAAGTGAAGTGCATGGAGACTTGCTCCTTGTAGCGGCCAGTTCTGAATGAAGACTTATACATCCACTGTTTATTATTGTAAAATAAGGCAAAACCCTATTCATTTTTATAAAGAACTTGCATGCATAATAAGGCATAACTCCAGTCATTTCTATAAAGAATTTGATGTGTTTAAAAATGTTAAATATGTTTTATAAGTACATCTGTCCATAGGATTGACGGAAGTTTCAGGGCACCAATTCCTGAAGCAAGTAGCCTGATGACGTATAAACTTTGGAAACAACCATTGAGAACAGTTAAACAAAAATGGTTAAACAGTAAAATAGAGGTTTAACCGTTAGATAGTGCATTATAGATGCTCAATCATAAGTGTAATATCATACCTTTTTGTGTCGGTCTTTATATATATATATATATATATATATATATATATATATATATATATATATATATATATATATATATTATATATATATATATAGATATAGATATATATATATACATATACTATATAAATATAAATATAATCATATATATACTATATATATATATATATATATATATATATCTATATATATAGATATAAATATATAGTACATATATGATATATATATATATATATATATATATATATATATATATATATCTATATATATATATATATATATATATATATAAATATATTAATATATATCTATATATCTATATATATATATTAATATATATATATATATAATTATATATATCATATATATATATATAATATATATATGTAATATAATATATATATAAATATTTTAAATATATATATAGGTTCCAATAAATTCTCAGGCAATATCTTAAAAACTAACCATGATTGGCGGATGTTCTTGCTCCTTCAACTTCATTGGCTGCTATGATAGTATCTACTCGGGATATCTACTGACGGCTAACAACAAAATCTTGGGGAATTATGTACACAGAAACTTACACGCACGTTTGTGTATTTCTGTTATGGGGATGGTTTACCTAGGAACAGCGGATATAAATGGTATTAGATACTTATAACGTGAGTCCCCATAACAGATGATCACAGATGTTACACTCTGTTACAAGAAGAATTTCGGTGGAAAGCGTTCTCCTTTATAATTTTAATTATGTAGCATTTGTATGTTTCGTATTAATATCTTTGAATTTTGATACCTTATTGAAATTTAGATAACATACATACCTTGTCACCAAACTGAGTGAATTTTTTTTTATTTATTATAGCATTATAACCTTTTTTATCATATGTATATATATTTATATGTGTGTGTGTGTGTGTGTGTGAGCGCGCGTACAGTGGCTTTAAATTTAACTTAAAATGTCTATAAAATTGTTGAATAGCTTTATGTATATATTTCACAAATATTATTTGTGTAATAATATTTTTCCATACTGCAGTTCAATGACTCTTAACGTCAGTAAATGTAGCAAAATATCAAGTAAAGCTTTAAAAAAGTCTTTTGACCCTTTGATGTTATAAAAACAAATTAATGCTGGAATAAATGAAAATAATAGAAAAAAAAATATCGTCGATTGTACGATAATATCCTTAATTTTAAAGGCCCATATAAAAAGCAGTAAACTAATTATCATTGAATGAAGTATCGTTTAGTTCCACAATACGAAACATATTCATCTCCCTTATTTTATATTTAGCAAATATGTATTACTAGCCAATTCAGTTTGTATTGTCACTAATTTTAACTGACTTTTGACCTTCCAGTTTTAGCATAATACAAGTAATTAAAACAATCAATCTTTACCATAAATTTAAAATCAGTTTCAAAGAACGGCATAACAGAAAACATAAACAGATTTAAAATATTATACTATACTCTACCTACGAAAAGTTGAGACTTTCCTATAATTAGCGGCGTTGACACGTCCCTCATCTTGTCAAAGGAGGTATTTAATCCTAATCGAAAAACGTGCATCTTCAGGATTAACCTCGAGGTTAATTAAGGTTAATCCTGAAAGTGGACATATACGAGCATACTGTCCATCTATTTGCTTTTATTTACAAGTGATTTCGTTTTAAAGTAATACATGCCATGTTCAGCCTATGTATGCTTACGTTTAAGGTATGTACTTATATATATATATACTATATATATATATATAAATATATATATATATATATATTATATATTTATGTATATGCACAATTTAATTAGGCTTATATATATATATCTATATATATATATATATATATATATATATATATATATATATATATATATATATATATACATATTATATAAAACCCTCATAAAATTTTGTTTTGAGCATCTCGAAAAATGTACATCAAGGTCCAAGTACTAAAATGTTTTGATCTCAGTGTTTTGCTTTGGTACCGACGAAAAGATGGGGTTGACAGACAATCCTCTAATTACTGTGACCCTTAGTGGTCACTTCCCCTAATCATCCATACACGAAGAAATGGCGGCCGTGCTAAAAAAAATCTGCCAAATCTACCAAATTGTCACCCTTTTTTCTGAAAAGTTTGAACGAGTTTAAGAAAATATGGCACAGTGCTAGTCACCCTCGATTCTCAACCTTTTGCAGCCAAAGTATACACATTACGTTTGGCAAACTTCAGCTCGAGCTTGTTATATCTTTATATATTTGATTTATGAAGATAATGTGATCCACCGCAATTATTTTGGTATATGAAGTGTCATCCGACTGAGCCCCGTAACTTGAAAACTAACTTTACACAGACTATTCAAAAAGAGTAGTATTGCTTGGCGGAAACTCAGTCAGTGAGAGATCACGAAACGTAATTAAATATTCGTTGCATATATCACAACTACACACGCATATACACACATATGTATGTATGTGTATGTGACAGCAAGACTGGACAGACAGACAGACACGGAGGAAGTCTCAGTGGCCGAGTCCAGCAATTTGTAAGCATTATACAAAATTCCCGTTGCGATGCAACTCCCGAGAGCGATTGTATTCGGAGCCCACGAATTGCTTTTTCGGACAAATCACTTAGTGAAGAAGGTTGCCTGTGTGTGTGTTTGTGTGTGTGTTCTTTTCCAAAGGCAAGAAAGAAACATACAGAAATAAAGAAAACAAAAAGTAGGATGTATTTGTTTGAGGCGCACTACAGATTGTTTGAAATACCTCACTACTGAACACTCATCAGAGGCGCCAGGATATCTACAAAACGTTATCCTATCATTCTTGTCCACTCCGTCTGTTCACGTTTACTTTCAGTTGTCTTACTTTTTATTCTTCTAAGTTTTTCCTTCCTATCACCTCCAAATTTTTTTCTTGACTTTTTTTTCGCGCAATTTGCTAATATTCAGCAAGCTGGATGCTTTTAGATTAAGCTGGCTTTATGACACCAATGGCTTTTGAATTTGGGCGCCTAGTGTGGCCCTATGAATTCATCGTTATTTCCTTACATTTGACATTTTCTTTATACCTCCATATTATTTCCCTTCCGTTTCTCTGCTCCATGACGACTTTTATAAGCAAATGGTATACATGTCAATGAAGTAAATGGGGTCCTCTTTGGCACGTGAATGTAAAAATGGCATTTACCGAAATGTATAATTCATCCGAACAGAGCCATAGAAGAATTACGACGAAATAAAATGAAATTCGTTCGGCCCCAACATCCAGGGAATAAAATCATACACGATTTTTGAAATCCAAATATTGGTTGCATGTCAAAATGTCACGCCATTTCACTCTGTATCGATGCAATCACCTGCACAAAATGGAGTATTTCGATTCCAAAAACAACGAGATTAGTTGTTCATTATTTCACGCAACACATTTCGCTCATATTTCTTTGGTTTATGGAAATGCCGATTATCTACCGTGATTAGGCTCTTTTACAAGTCACGAAACGACTTTGCAGGAAAGGAAAAACGAGAGGTCAAAGGCCGATAAATTCATTCAATATTATTCGATATATTTTTACTTTATGATGGCCATGCTTATTCGTATTTGAAAAGGAAGTCTGTGTGTGTGTGTGTGTGTGTGTGTGTGTGTTAGTATTCATGATATACGGATGCACTTCTAGACTTAGATTTGATAAATTGTCGCAAAAACTACATTCGTTTTTATATAAACCTTGCTGTCGCGGAAACCAATAGAATTTCAATTTTCAGATTTCAGTATTGAACAGCTACATATTCCCAATAGTCCCGAAAAGGAATGCACTTAACTATTAATAAAAATAATATAAACGTTATAGATTTTGGCCCATTCCGGTGTTGATTCGGATAAAAGAGCAGGGTCCAGCTTATGGTTAAGTATTCTAAAAAAAAAAAAAAAAACCTACACACACACACACACACACACAAACTATAAATAAACAAAATGGGCGGAGGTGGTTGGTGCTGGGATGGGGCAAGCATTCCTTTTACTTACACCCCAACAAACATAAACTGTTTGATGCAATCAACTTTCGGTTATCGTGACCCCCGAACGCCATCGGAGAGAGTAAAAGTGAGGTAAATGTTTAATACGGCGTTTTATAGTTTTTTTTTTTTTTTAGGGGGGGTTGTGGGGGGCAGGAGGGGGCGGTGAGCTCATATTTACCGCGTATTTAAAATTGCGAGACTGGGAGATTAATTCAAGACAGAAAAGGAAAAAATCCAACAGGGTGAAGCTGATGTGCATTATACCTTTTTATTCGGGGCTCCGTCGGGAAATAATAATTTTTCCCCCGATCTGCTGTATAATGACTAATTACTGGAGGCAAACTTTTGAAGTTGCGAACATCATGGGTGGCGTCGGGGGTATGTTCCAATCGCCGGCAAATATATTGAAATGCAATTCAGTGCGCCGGAAGTTCAAAGGCTGCAACTATTTCGTTGCTACACGTTTCTAATTAACGGCTAAATTACCTGAATTGCATTTTCCATTCTTTTTTTTTTATGCCAGCTGCATTTATAATTCGGTCACCGTTCGCCTGGCTGGCAGTGGTCACCAAGAGTTTCAACAACGCCCATAGGAAGAACATCATAATAACAAATGTCCGTCAGTTTATATTTTTATTGTTATCCAGGAGATGAACACTATTCATACGGCACATGTCCGCAGGGGTCACTGACTTGAAATTCAAACTTCCAAACAACTTATTGTTGATTAGAAAGAAGTAACAGCAGGTTAAGGCATTTATAGTGAGGAGAGATCTCACTTATTAAAAAAAACTGACAAATTAATAAATATATAAAAAAAATTGTAAGTTATTAAGATTGAAGGAGAACTGTATTGGGATAATAATGCATAGTATCTTCGCTTAAACAGGCCAACGGTGTAAGAATAAAGGACCTCTGGAACTGAGAAGTTCGACAGAGAGGCATATTTACTGCACGTATTTTCCCGGTATTTCTGCAAGACCCACTCGCTACTCGGTCACCATCCTGTTACACATTCAGCAGGTTCAATAAACATTTTATCAAAAATTATAACCAAAGCTATTACAACAACAAGTTACGTAAGGTTATAATGATTACATCTCATTTGCCTTAGTTTATAAGTCTGCTGTTTGTCTCATTTCCTCACCCTCATAACTGCATTGTTGACTACTCAGCGCAACAATGGAAGGCTGAAAACCACCACACCAATATACGTAGCAAACTTTTGTTTAACCTTCTTGTAGAAATTGCATATTGTTTCCCCACGTGAACTGCTTTTACAAAGGAATGCCTACGTTCTCAGAGAACAACAATAACTACAACAACACTAACAACAACACAATAACAACGTCTGTCAAGCGTCATGCGAGGTGACGGATCGCATGTCAGGGTTTGATAGCGGAGTCCCCCATTGCGTGAGGAACATCCACCATATTGGGAAACCAGAGGGAAAAGGCTCTTTGATGGACAATGATGGACCTCGCTGGCTGGCAGAATTCATCCAACGAGAGCTTGACATCCATCCTCGGCTTTCATCCACGGCATCCAAAGCTGTAGGTATCATCCGCCGGATGGCAGTTGCAAGGCAAAGGGTTCCAGACAAGCCAACTCTCTACTCAGTCGAGAAATGTAAATAAGTCTTAGTTGACCTAACAAAGATGGCGGACGCTGGGTACAGGAGTATTGTCGGTGTAAAGAGAAGATATGTTCTTTGATTGTTGAAACGCGACCTAAATTTGAACACTGAAAGCATGTTTTAAGCCGATAATGAGAAACTGTGTGTCAGGTGTCTGGAATAGAGAGAGAGAGAGAGAGAGAGAGAGAGAGAGAGAGAGAGAGAGAGAGAGAGAGAGAGAGGATATGTGTAAATGAGGGCACAGGAGAAAATAAACAAAGAGCAGAAGATAAAAATAGAGCTAAATTTCTTAAGCCAGCTACGAACCCCTCTTCCTTCGAGGATTTACGAGACAAATAGATGGAGGAAGAATTAAGGGTTAATCTTCCTCCCTTTTTTTTTCGTTAGTGCAACCGGATTTATCCCGCTATTTAATCCCACCAATTTGTAAATGAGACCGACCCAAAATCAGGATTCTTAAATGCAAAAGAACGATCTCCTAAAAGTTATACACATTTTTGCTGTGATTCTTCAGGCCTGTTTTTCAACGTTTATGGAACATTTTGTAATTTCTTCAATTCTGACACGATAATTCATTTTTACGTGCGACATATTTTTGTTTAGCAAGCGCCGGAAATTCATCGGAAAGTATGTTATTAACCCCAGGCAGCAAAAATTCAGATGAAAAGTTCAGCAAAATCGAATCTATTTTATACGAAAAACTGGGAGCAGAAAATATACTTCGTTCAATGCACTAAGAATTTACAAAATAAGAATAAATGCAATAAAAAAAGACGCATGGATGACTGCGAAATACATGTAGGGAATGCTATGCACAGCCATTGGTTAAAGACCACTGGTTATTTGGGAGTGACTCTACAAAGCAACAAAAAGTAGAAAATGCGATGATTCACATGCTGCAACTAGCAGCTCAGATATTCTCACCCTCTGAGAAAAACGGCATTCAAAGCAGTGGATATTGGGGCAACTCACACTCACCCCCCCCCCCCCCCCCCCACACACACACTCGCCACCCCCACCCCTTCCACCAATTGCCACTCGAATTATTCATGAAGCGAAGAATATGAAAATTCTCCAACATATTACTGGAAGTGGCATCGCAGAGTATAATTTCGCGAGATATTTCAGCATCCTCCTTGCAGTCGTATATCTGCAAAAGCGTGTTTTATTGAATGAAGTTGCTTCCTAGTAGAATTCTCATGATATACTCGGAATCATTAGACTTAATGTGGGTAATAAAGAATATGAAAGGCATAATTCCCACCACGAAACATAGTGACTTCTCATTTTAATAACGTCATCGACCGAGGCTTGATAGAAATGGGTATCGATTAAAGAATAGGTAATAAACCGGTGAAAGAAGCAAAGACGCAGAAAGCGTAGGCGGATGAAAGTGTCAGGGAAAGAGACTTACTTGCAAACCAGGATTTTTATTGAACTGAAGGTCGAGCCGAGAAGGTTAAATTGAAGTCATTCAATTTCTTCCACAGATTCCTGTTACTCAATTCCCTGAGAGAGTCATTTCGGTCCGGGTTTAGTAAATGAAACGGACTGATGTATTCAAATACGCATGAATATTAGATTACCGGCTGGCATGTTCGTCGCCCGGCTTAATTACATTTTAGTTTTAGCAACTTGATACACAGGTTCTGATTATGTGATTAGTGTTCATGACGAACGGGGCCAACTGCATAACTGCATAACTAACTGCATGGCTGGAAACCTGTGAAAGTGGGCTATGAAGATGGAATTACACTCTGACATTTCCTTCTTTGTTTAATCCGAATGTATTTCTGTTACTGGAATAATGAGAAATACAGGTTTTAATTGTAAAATATTGTACTGAGTGGTACTACCATTGTTGCGGCTCCATTACTAGAGGAAATTTCATTTGGATTTTTCATCACTCATGCCATTTAAAACGATAAGGGATAATCATTTTATTCTAATACCACCCCACCCCACCCACTACTTCCTCATTCTCATATTCACGCTATTCACGCTGTTCCTACAGCTAGTAAGTAGTACGTACTATTGTACAATTTCAAGTGACCACCTATAGTTTTCTTTATTTTTCAGGGTATTTCAGTTAATGGAGTCAAGTCCACAATTCTTACTGTCAGCTCATTTATATCGCTGACAAATAATAATCGTGCTATTTATTCCACCTTTTCAATCATGCAGCTCCTTACTAGATGAAATTACGAGCAAGGCTCTCATTTGCTTACACAGCGTTATGTTACTACAACTACTACTACTATTAGTAGCAAAAGCAACAAGATTATCAGTAGTAGCTGCGATGCCTTCGTGTCGTCAATATGATGGATACTTAATTCTATATTACCATAATTATTTCATGTATTAAATATGATTGTGAAGTAAGGCAAAACAATAACGTTCAATTTCATATGAAAACCCTCACGTGCGCTTTTAAATGAAAACCATGACAGCGTAGTAACTCAATTGCATCATGACGAGATAACTCGAATAATGTCCACCTGCTGTATATTTGGGCTTTGCAAATTGCAATACCTCTAATGGCAAAGGTTTGGTAAAAACTGATGGGTGAACATCAGAAAAAAAAAGGAAATTCCTGTCGTGGGGAGATGCGTCAGGAAAATCTCCTTAAAGGACGGAATAATTGAGAAACGAAGTCTCATTAAATTTATATATTTCCAGATTGGTCACTACATAAAAAAAATCGTCTATTTTTATTCCTTCTTAAAAAAGGCCTAGCAAAAAAAAAAAAAAAAAAAAAAAAAGGGGAAACTAATGAATTTCATTCAACACCTGTTTTGGGAAACATGTCCATAATCTGGTTTGCCGTGGTGGTGCCGTGATGGTTCCTAAGCGACTTCTGAGCACCATAAGATAATATTATAAACAAGACCAGGGTCGCGAAACATATGTAATTGCAATAGCCTAATTAAACTTTACTATTATACAATCATAGGAATGAAATCATGAATACTTTCCACTTGGTGAGGTATTGTAAATGACTCAGATTAAAATTTCCCTGGATCTGTGTCCTCTGCAAAAGAATCTCACGATGCTTGCGACCTTGTTGCGCGAATGTTGTTATTTGTTCATTGTTTTCATTCTTCTTAAAAGTTTCACTTCAAATATTAATGAATGGCTAATGTCATTCCTGTCATTCAAATATTGATATACATTTCATGAGAAGTTTCCCTGCTCGAACAAACCTGTAAATTTGACCAAAATACGAGGGTTTTAGAATTCAGGTGGGAACCTTATTAATTTATTCACTGAAATATAAATTTATTATCCTTATAATTGAATATATGAAGAATGACAAGCAGTCTATGCAGTTTCAGTCTAAAATGGATAAAATCGGCATTAAATTATTTCGAAAAATCCTCGGAGCTTGATAAATTCCAGCCTTCAAACTTCCAGCGTCTCATAAACCCCAAAGAAATACAACCTCCCCCCAATCCCCTGATATGGAGCAGCGGCATCGAGAGACAGCCTTCATTGCAACCTCGGACTAGACTCTTCGGTCACAATCTGCAAAGGCACTGCAATGTTGCCTCCCTGATTGCAGTCGCAGAGATAAATGACGAGGGGGATGGATACCCCTCTCCCCCACCCCCTAATGCAGCCTCCCACCACCCCCGTCCCCATCTCCTTCCTTCATCCATGCAGACATCTCTTTCATACGCCTGCCACCTCTCATCCAAAGAAGGCGGAGGATGAGACATATAAACCTGGCTATTGGTTTATCCTTTACCCAGAGGATATTATGGGTCGCCCTTTTTTCTTCCTTTTTTTTCT
This sequence comes from Macrobrachium nipponense, assembly GCF_015104395.2. Classification (NCBI taxonomy): domain Eukaryota; kingdom Metazoa; phylum Arthropoda; class Malacostraca; order Decapoda; family Palaemonidae; genus Macrobrachium; species Macrobrachium nipponense. The sequence continues at coordinate 31,247,607 of NC_061109.1, forward strand.
TTTTCCTTTTTGGTGGGAGAGGGAGAGCATATTTTTACCTCCTGTCTTGTCTCTCGCTTTTGCTCCCTAGTCATTTTCTTTGGTTTTCCAGTTCCTTCATTTTGATCCTTGTCATTTCTACATTAGAATTCATCTTCTTAAATAAAACGACTCTAGCACCGGAAAAATCTTGAATATACGAAAAATACAATGAATAAAGGAACTCTTAGCGAGCAGCAATTATGATGATTAAATAACATATATGTTTATATGATCATGATGGAGAATCCGAACAAGGGACAAACGCAACACCATTATATCAAAACTGGGAAAGGTGATAACTGGAAGATAATGAAAGTGAGAATGGAAAAAATAAATATATTTAGTCAAGAAAAAATAAATAACAGAAAGAAAAAAAATATAACTACATAGCAACAACAAAGATGGGGGAGGTCATTAAAACCTCGGAGGATTTAAATTGAGGAAACACCATGTCAGAAAGTCGTCATGACTAAAACAAGAGAGAGATAAAAAGAACAAGAACAAGAACAACACCAGCGGCTAAAAACGCACGAACGGCAGTACGAAAATCAACAAGAAACTGATTCAATGGACGGCAACAATAAACAAGGCGTACCATTTGTCATTGTTTGCCTAGTCCCTATGAAACCGCTGAAGGAGAGGACGGAACAAAAGTACATCGACTATTCAAGTGGAGAAGAGGGAAACAATAGGAGACGGAACAATGGGAGACACAGACAGACAGACGGACAGACAGAAAAAAAGTGAATGAAATGGACAACGTTTCATTATGACAGATTCGCCAAGAATGAGTTTCGGCACTTCA
>NC_061109.1:31250932-31278432 GCF_015104395.2 Macrobrachium nipponense
GTATACTGGTCTCATACACGTATGTCTTTGCCGAGTGCCACGTGCAGATTCCACATTTCTTTGTAAAGTTGCGTCAAATTTTCGAAGCTTCTAGATAGAATTGTGTCTCAAAACGTTTTGTGTCATCTCCACTGCCCAGCTCTTGTGCAAAATGGAAGATTTCATTTGGGCTTCGATACTCAAAGTGATCACATCTCTCTCTCTCTCTCTCTCTCTCTCTCTCTCTCTCTCTCTCTCTCTATCGTATAGCACTTTTGATTTTAAAGTAATGTAACGATTTCGTACTTATTGAATTGTCACTCCTATCCTGTGAATTTCAGATTTGATGTTTCTTAGAGTTTATTTAGTGTTATTTAGTGTTTTTTGTGGAATCTGAACAAACATTGTTGTGTAACAGCGCCTGGTTTTGTGAAAGTGGGAAACAAGCTTGCAGCAAAGAAAGAAATTGGTATACCAAAAAGGGGTTAGGTACTAATAACTGGATGGTTAAAAAAACTGATGGTTACAAAGGTTTGGTAAAAACTAATAACTAATAGTTACAATGGTTTGAGTGAAATTTACATTGCAAATTTTTGTGTTTGTTTCATTTGAAGTGATTTTTATGTTTTGTGCATTTATTCATTTTCTTAATGAGGTGTTTATTTTTGTGCATTTGTCCCTTTTCTTGTTGAAGTGTCTTTTTAATTTATATTCTGAGTGATTAATACTTTTTGCAATTTTGGTATTTTCCACATTTTTCTGTATTTTCATTTGCATTCACAATTTAATTGACTTAGTTATTTTCATTATTTAATTATTGTACATTTAATTAAATTTAACACTTGTGAATCAATTTGCATTTATTTAGAATTCTTTTCAAGTTTTATTATTGTTTAGCACTTGTGAATTAATTTCCAAATTTCAATTATTGGCTAACACTTTTGAATTTTGATTGAATTAATTTTCTTGAGTTTTGTGATAAATTAATTTTGATTTAATTTTACTTAATTGATTCAAGAATTAATTAAACTTTACTTTGTTTTCAAGTAACAGCAATTTTCCCTGATATTGTGAATTTCACTTATAAATTTTGAGTTTAATAATAAATTTTTGTATTTAAAATTTTTATAAGTGTTTTCATTTCTAACCAGTATACTTGCATTTGATTATATTTATGTTAGGTAGAAACATAGAGTGGTAATTGATCTGTTTTCCTTCAATTAACTTGAAGTGACTTAGAACCAGGGAAGTACTTAGACTTCTGAAATCAGGGAAATACTTAGACTTTTAAAGTTGATGATGGAGTGATGCCCTTTGATTAATTTAATTACTTACAAGATTACCTCACACCTGTTTTGATGAACTTAGTCTGATTTTCTGCAATACTGGTAAGTTGTTAAGGGATCACTGTTGTCTTTAGAGTATTCAGTCGTTTAGTACCTGTGATGAGGGTTCAGGTGTCTGGCTTTTGCGAGGTAACAACTAATGAATGATAAGTGTAGTAACCAGATACTTGGCACTTCGTCACATTATTATTATTATTATTATTATTATTATTATTATTATTATTATTATTATTATTATTATTATTATTAGGAGAAAACTCATAATCATATGAGTCAATAAAATGGCAAAGTAAATCCATAGTAGTATGCCTGTTTGATTTTGTTATTTCAAATGTATACAACAGAAAGCTTTCGATGAGGACCGTGTAAGTCAGCGAAAGCTTTCTGTTGTATATATTTTAAATAACAAAATCAAACAGGTATACTAATGTGGATTTACGATCCCAATATTATTTTTTTTCTCCCTCTCTCTTTTTTTTCCTATCTAAAACATTTGCTAATCAGGAATCAAAGCAAAATACTGTTCACATTTTTTTCGTATACATTACCTATATAGATAATATAAGATATTACCGAAGTTTATAAACGAAAGTAAACTTCGTCAAACATTTAGGAAAACTTATATTAGTGATAAGCCTACAATCTGCAAAAGTCAAAACAATTTGCTAAGTGAACAATTCCAATAAAGTTTATGCATATTATAATGTATGTATTCGTGATTCTTTATACATGGGATAACACACACACACACATACACTCACACAAATATATATATATATATATTATATATATATATATATAGTATATATATATATATATATATACATTCAAAAAACTATTTATATATACATACACACATACTCACACATAAGTGGCCCTGCTAGTCACGTCATCCTTCGTAATTATCATTTTCTAACCAATTTGTCGCTGTAGTTCTACAGATACGACGGTAAAACTCTCCCAAGCCAATACTCACGGCCTGGTAATTATGAGAAGAAAGACTTTTGCAAGGCTTTTTCTTCTTTTATGCAACAGTAAAAGGATATTGCAATTACTTGGCTAGTAAAAGTTCACTTAACTTGCAAGTTTTTTTCCACAGTTTAATTAGCTCTTCGCATTGGTTCATTAAAAAAGGCTATATTCTTTTATTTATATTTGCGTCTCTTTGGCGCAGGGAGGTGGATGTATACATGCATATATCTTTATATTCTTCTTTTGTAATTAAGTTCAAGTTTTGTGATATGTATTCATAAAGTATCTACGTTTGAATCATTGTTATTTTCATTCAGTAATTAAATGATAGTGTTGCTCATTCAAAATTGTAAATAGTATATTTTTTATCTTGTTGTAATGTAAAATAGTTGCCTATCCTACAATTATGCTGAGGAGAGTAATCCAAAAAAAAGTATTTTATATTTTTGCTATTACTTAAGGTCACAATTGTTACTATTACATAATTATCTATTTCATTACATTAAAATGACAGAATCTGGCTGCTTATGCTTTTACTCGTCGAAGTAAATGAAAAAGGATAAAATAAACCCTGTGGGACTTATCATCTCAAAACTTTGTTTTTAGGTCATCAACAACTTAAATTTAACAGACAATAAAATTAGTTCGCGTTCAGTCTTAAGGATGCTTCGGTGTTTTGCAAGTTTTACCAGATTTTTATACCTCTGTCAAGTTAAGAAAAGATCTCTCTCTCTCTCTCTCTCTCTCTCTCTCTCTCTCTCTCTCTCTCTCTCTCCTCACACAAAGTACACCTCCCCAACACACAAACGCATAATGAAAATATTTTACCTGAATCTCCAAACTAATATCGACGAAAACTTACGTTATTCTTACATAACCAATTTATAAGCGATGATTCTAGCTTCTCACTGCAACCTTTGACAAAAGTTACTTATGCCAAAGGACCGAAAGACAATCATCAAACCTGCAAATTTCTGGAAGAAATTAATTCATAACCCTGTACGCTGGGCTTTTTTCTTTTAAGATTTCTTATTAAAGGGCAATGTAACTCATCCATTATGTCGCTTCATGACGAGAACAAAAAGCGACGCTCCGGGGTTTCAATTTTATCTCGCTTGTTATACGCAAAGGAAAGGTTATAGAAGTAAACGTTAAGCAAAGGTTAGTTAAATGTGAAGTGTTAACATTTCGTCTTTTTTCCGAAATGTGTAACATGTGGCCCGCTGCTCTGCCTGCGAAATTCATAACCACTGCTCCGTCAAAGGATATTGGTATATATATTATAAAGCGGTCTGAATGAAATAGAGTATATAAATGGGAATTAGAGGAGTGACATTTTGGCTAGAAGAGGATCTAGGTTTTATCAAATATTCTAAAAAAAAAAAAAAATACTTTGAGATTTGCTGGTGGAGAAAAAACAATTTTAGTAGAAACCTTTCCGTAATTAGCAAGCTGATTCTTGTCGACTGAGAATTGGAAAATAATGACAACAAATGATGGTGTTGATTTTTTTCTTAAATAAATATCTGTACTGTTTTTTTATGTCAATTTGTTTTTGTTTCCTTTTTTACTCCTTTACATTATTGCTGTAGGATTTATCGTTTCTGCTTTATATTCTCGGTTCAGAATAAGAATAACTGTTAATGTCGAGTGCTAACACCTTCATGAATAATAGGCATAGCAGTACTACTTACCGCACCAACAAGTATTGGGTGTGTGGGTGTTTTTTTTTTTTTTTTTTTTTTTTATTGTTATTATAAGTTTACTATCATGTTTACGACTATACTGGATATCAACAAAAAGCTTCAGCTGACAATCGCGTAGAAAGCTTATTGACACGCTTCTGGTTTCTTTTCTTACTTTACGGAAATTCTAGTACAAATTGAATTTATATTGAAAATAACATCTTCTGTTACTATTCCTATTCCTATTATTGTGACTGTTATCATTCATTTCTTTTTTATTACCTTCCTAAAGAAAAAACAAATAAAATTTTAGATCATTGTTTTTAATATGTCTATTATTTATAAAAAAATTAAATATATGTTTGATAACTGATTAATATTGATTGTTACATCCACAAGCCTACTGGTTTTACAATGTTTAACGATAGGGGACGGAGAAGCTGATGATGTAAATATTAACCTGTCAGCCTTTTTCACACAGAGACACAGAGAGAGAGAGAGAGAGAGAGAGAGAGAGAGAGAGAGAGAGAGAGAGAGAGAGAGAGAGTAACCATTATCGTGTTTATACTACATACTTTTCCATCAAAACGTTCACTCAGTTTACTCAAAGAGCGAAATGTCTAAAAATATACGGCATCAATATTGTCCTTTGTATCGAGTCAGTACAGAGACGCAGTGGTTCCCAAAACATCTCCCGTACGTGACCCCTTTCAGTAGTACCACACCTACAATGACCCCCATCATTATAAGCCTTCTGAAAATGTACTAATTTCGAATGGCGTAGATACATTTTAAACATTAAATTCAAGATTAATCACAGCAGAGGGAGCAATGACAACAAAGAAAAATGTTTATTAATGTTTATAAACAAGGACAAAAATTAAATATAAACAAACAAATAAAAATCCTTATTTATAGAAAATCACCTCAAAATCTTGGATCCTCCCTGAACTCCAAAGAAAGGCTCATGACCCCTTTGGGGGTCATGACCCGCAGTTTGGGAATCCGCTAGAAAACAGGTCTCCCGTAAAAATGGACAGAATAAGCTGCTCATTGAAACTCTTGAGCTAGGGAGGGACTCTGGCAAAAAGAGGGAAAGAGAAATATTCCTCCAAATAAATTTCCTGTTTTTCAGATAACATCATAAGGGTCCGTTTGAGGATTATCGGAGACGTAACGTCACCTGAGAACTCACCCAACACGCAATCGAAATTTGTGATGGATTTTTCGATCTTTTCTATGATTTCATGTAGAATATGGACTATGTACCATGTTCATCTCAAAATTAGTCGAAAAAACGAAAACATATGCCGAAGTTTTCTGTACAGCGTATAATTCTATATGAAACTTTCAAACATGGCCCATGAAACTCTTAGGCGGCCGTGATGGCCTGTGTTGTTGCTGTGCCAGAGACACGATCACTGCTAGATTTAATCTTAAATAAACTAAAACCTTCTGTGACTAGAAGACTGCGATTTGGTGTGTTTGATGATTGGAAGGGGGTTGATCAACATACCAAAATGCAGCCCTCAAGCTTCAGTAGTTTCTAAGATCTGAGGGAGGACATTATAAGTGCGAACAGGAAAAGTGCGGACGTAAAAAGGACAGGCAGACAGACAAAGTCATCTCAATGGTTTTCTTTCACGGAAAACTAAAATGAACAACTTCGAGCTACAGATTCTAGAAGTAATCGCTTCACGTCCCATTTCCTATAGTTCCATTGCCTTACTCTATTTAAATACACAGTTCCCTTTATTTTTATTCTAAAGTTCGTAACGTTCTTTATTATGGCAAATATATAAGAAATTCTGTAGAATTAAAAATTTTATCTTGTTATCAACACAGTCTGGAACAAAACAAGGGTTCCAAAGACAAACAAACAAACGAAAAAATCGAGGCTTTCATATACCATCTATCTTCAGGAAGGTAATAAGACTCTCTCTCTCTCTCTCTCTCTCTCTCTCTCTCTCTCTCTCTCTCTGTCTCTGTTCTCTCTCTCTTCTCTCTCTCTCTCTCCTCACAGTAGTAGCCATCTTGCTTGGTGAGACGTACCCGCGTGAAGTCACAATAATCAACAGATATCACAAGTTTAACATACGACTAGAATTTGAGAAATATCTAGAAGTGTTATCGATCGGTGATAAGATTAGTGTGAAATAGTAGGATAAAGCGTCTTCTAAGTTAGTTTATCAAGTGTAATACTATAAATCAGAACAAGATGGCAGTAAGTTCCAACTGTGGGAAAAGGTGGCGTAATTTGGCGTGCTTAGCAGATTCACAATTACGATGAGGTAGCAGGAAGGGAACTGGCATTTCTCATCTATGAAATCAGCAACAGTCCTAACCAAAAAGATACAAAAGCATTCATAGATATATTAGAAGGATATAATCCTTCAAACTGGAACAAATCTAATGAAAACATCTTGAAAATAATTGAAGAAGTTCCAAATAAAATCCAAGTGGTCAAGAGACTCATAAAGAAAATATACATAAACCAACATATTCCGACAAAGAAAATGAATAAGGTGAATCTTGTGAATATACTAATTGATGCATTAGGAAAAAGAATGCCAAAAGCATGCAAACTGTGTAAGGTTTGGTATAGCATAGTCAATCCACAAAACCTAATCAGAAAATGTGCTGCATGCAACATTCCGACCCATCCACAGTGTGCTGAGGTAATACAAGATTTGAGAAAAGATACAAGAATTTTTTGTTGTTCAACATGTCTATCATGGATAGACAATGTTATTAAATCAAGATTGAATGTACAAATAGTTGAGGATGAAGAAGAAGAGGAAGAGGAAGAAGAAGAAGAAAAAAGAAGAAGAGGAAAACGGAAGAGAAGTAAACAAAAATGAAATGACAGAAAAAAATAAGGAAAACAAAGAACAAGATAAAAGTATGGATGCAGAGATACTCATTGATACTACATATGAGGCAATAAAGCAACATACCTACGAAGAAATAAATTACGATATGACAACAGAAAAGCAAATCCGAAGAGGCTCTACCCAGATCTATACAATGATGGGAAAGAGGAAAAAATAGACAAGAAAGACAAAATCTGCAACCTTTTGAAAAGAGGGAATTGCAGATTTGGAGAAAGATGTTACTACAAACATCCTAAGATATGTCAAAAACTATGAAATATATGGTAAATGTGCATACTTAGATGGATATGGGGATGATTGCAGAGATCTGCATCCAAAAATATGTAAAAACCTAAAAGAAGGAAAAGGATGTAAGTTCGACAAAAAATGCAAATATGCACCCTGTAGCCATGAATCATAATCAAATAAATAACCAACCAAGTAATAAAATCCAAAATAAGAAAGAAACAAATAAAGAGAGAAATCAAGAATATCAGGTAAAAGAGAAAAGCAAACCACCAATGAGATATGCAGAGGTGTCAGCAAAAAATTTCAAAGCATCAGCTCCGAAATTCTACTCAAGAGATAATAACTGTATTTATTATGCAAGAGGATATTGCAGAAACGGAGAAAATTGCAGATTCAGACACAAAATTAATAATTATGATGAAGGAAGATCAAATATTATGGAAAAGTTGGATTTTTTAATGTCAGAATTTCTGGAAATGAAAAAAAGAACAACATACCAGAACAGGAAAGAGACATGGGAAAATCCTTATTACTATCAGTATTAAATGAAGGAGAAAACACGCAAACCATCATAGTGATGAATGCGCAGGGTTTAGTTACGAGTAACTCAAAAAGAAAAATAGAATACTTAGAAGAACTAACCCAAAATGAAAAGAAAATAGATATAATGAATATAAGTGAAACCTGGTATTCCAAGAGACTGGAATGATGATCAAATAAAAGGGTTCCAAACTTATAGATCAGATAGAAAAAATAGGAATCAAGGGGGAACCGCAATATATGGGAAAGACAAAAAACAAGGAAAAATATATGAGAAATATAGTAACTCAGAAAGTGAACTAATAGCGGTAGAATTTGAATCTGAAAAATTGATGAACATAGTAATATATAGACCTCCTAATACTAAAGAGTTTGACATAATAATTGAAAAATTGGATGATATATGTAGAAATCACAAGGACTGGACTATTCTCCTATCTGGTGACTTCAACTTTCCTTTCGTAGAATGGAAAGAACGAATAGGAGATTGTGGTTGTACTTATACATATAAAAAAGAGAGTAATAGTAGTGCAGAAGATAAGAGGCAATTTGAAAAGCTATTAGATATGCTACTAGAATACAACATTCAACAAATAAATCACCTGCCAACAAGAAAGGAAAATACTTTAGACCTAGTATTTGTGAACGAGATGAATTATGTTAAAGAAATAATAGTTTATAATGCGAGTATTTCAGACCATAATGTCATAGAATTAACAGTTCATTCCAAAGCAAGTGAAAATAGAGATAAGCAAGAAATGAAAAAGTGGGAAGGATATGGAAAATACAACTTCTACAGTAAAAATATAAAATGGTCAGAAATTAATGAAGAATTAAACAAAGATTGGGATAACATTTTCGTAAGTGATGACATAAGGGTAAATACGGAGATATTATATAAAATATTGGAGATAATAGTGGAAAAATATATACCGAAGAAGAAAAGTAAACATCATTCATGCATACCAAGAGACAGAAGGATCTTGTTCCAGAAAATCAGAAAGTGGAAAAAAGGTCTTGCAAAGAAAAAAATGCATGGAAAGTTATAGAAACTAAAAAGTAAGATAGAAAATGCAGAACAAAAGATTATACAATCAAAAGAAAATGAAAAACGGGACTTGGAAGAAAAAACCCTATTAAATATCAAGCAAAACCCCAAACTATTATACTCATATGCGAAGAAGATGAATAAAAGAAGAATAGAAATAGGCCCTCTGAGAATTGAAGGGAGATTAACGAATGAAAAAAAGGAAATTTGCAACATACTGGCAGAACGATATAAGAGAGAATTCACCCCTAGAATAGATAATGAAGATAATGATATAGAAGTAAGGATGAAAATAGTGAATATTTAGCTGACATAGATATTAATGAAGCTGATATTGTGCAGGCTATTATGAAATTAAAAATGGAGCTGCTGCAGGGCCTGATGGAATTCCTGCTATTTTGTTAAAGAAAGTAGTTCATTCTATCGCAAAGCCACTTGCAATATTATTAAGACAAAGTGTAGATACAGGCAAGATATATGATGAGCACAAATTAGCATATATTACCCCTACTTTCAAAAGTGGATCAAGACTAGAGGCAAGTAATTATAGGCCTGTGAGTCTAACATCACATATTATGAAAGTGTATGAAAGGGTAATGAAGAAAAATATTATGAAACATTTAATAAAAAATAATTTGTTTAATAAAGGACAACATGGTTCGTACCCGGAAAAAGTACACAAACCCAACTGTTAGTCCACCGTGAAAACATATTCAAAAATATGAAAAGCGGAAAAATGAAACAGATGTGGTTTATTTAGACTTTGCAAAAGCTTTTGATAAAGTAGACCATAATATATTAGCGAAGAAAATTAGAAAACACAATATCGTGGATAAAGTAGGAAGATGGTTAAAGGAATTTTTACACAACAGAAAACAGATAGTTATTGCAAACGACGAGAAATCGGATGAAGCCAAGGTAATATCCGGTGTGCCGCAAGGTACGGTGTTAGCTGCAATACTGTTTGTTATTATGATGAAGACATAGACAATAATGTTAAAGATTCGGTAGTGAGTAGTTTCGCAGATGACACAAGAATAAGTAGAGAAATTACTTGTGATGAAGATAGGAACGCTCTACAAAGAGACCTTAACAAAGTATATGATTGGGCAGAGGTAAATAGGATGGTATTTAACTCTGATAAATTTGAATCAATAAATTATGGAGACAGAGAAAGAAAGCTATATGCATATAAGGGACCTAATAATGAGACCATCACAAATAAGGAAGCAGTTAAAGACCTTGGTGTGATGATGAATAGGAACATGTTATGCAATGATCAAATAGCAACTCTGTTGGCAAAATGTAAAGCAAAAATGGGAATGTTGTTACGGCACTCAAAACAAGAAAAGCTGAACACATGATTATGCTGTATAAAACATATGTTCGTAGTCCACTTGAATATTGCAATATGATATGGTACCCACACTATCAAAAGGATATTGCACAAATAGAGAGTGTACAAAGGTCCTTTACAGCTAGAATAGAAGAAGTTAAGGACCTAGACTACTGGGAAAGACTACAATTCTTAAAATTATATAGTCTAGAAAGGAGAAGAGAACGCTACATGATAATTCAGGCATGGAAACAGATAGAAGGAATAGCAGAAAATATCATGGAACTAAAAATATCAGAAAGAGAAAGCAGAGGTAGATTAATAGTGCCCAAAACTATACCAGGAAAAATAAGGAAAGCACACAGGACATTAATCCACTACGCACCAGCATCGATAATGCAGCGTCTATTCAATGCGTTGCCAGCTCATCTGAGGAATATATCAGGAGTGAGCGTAGATGTGTTTAAGAATAAGCTCGACAAATATCTAAACTGCATCCCAGACCATCCAAGATTGGAAGATGCAAAATATACCGGAAGATGTACTAGCAACTCTCTGGTAGACACTAGAGGTGCCTCACACTGAGGGACATGGGGCAACCCGAACAAGATGTAAGTCTGTAAGGTCTGTAAGGTCATACAAATGCACCTACTTGTAGAAAACAGTCACCTATCTGGTAGACCTGTCATGAAATTACAAATTCCTATCGTATGCTTTATAGCTAAAAGAAGTTCGGTGTTTTGATCGTACTTTCATTGTTTCAATTCACTTACATGTGTACAAGATTATCAGCAGAAATCTTAACTTCATTTTGAAATAGCAATTTACTTTATAAAACAAAAACAGCCGAATACAAAGTTGTTAACGTAAATTGGCCAGGTCATCCTTGAACTTATTTTTCGCTCCAATTACAAAAACGAAAACAAAAACCCTTTCATTTACGAGTGTTTGGCCAAAGGAAGATGGCGCACGAAAAAAACAAAAGCTTTCCGGTCTATAAATGACAATTCAAAAGTACAATAGCTGCTAATTGCCCTCGGTGTTTTCATCTGCATCAATTTTGAGTTCATTGTTCCCGGAACCGCTGCTGATACAGGTTTCTTGCATTTTCTTCTCTTGTGGTGTGATTTGGATGTCTTTGCTTTTTTCTTTTCCCTGCTTTTTTCTTTTCCCTGCTGTCCATATTTGGCTTTATTATGTTTTTGATACGTTTTTTTCTATCAAATAACACGGAGCGATTTTCTGTTGACTGTTATTTACTGCACTGTCATGGGAGGTGTTTCTTTCATGTGAGATGTGTATGAAGATTAATGGAATGAAACTACGGTTATATGTTTAAATTTATATATATATATATATATATATATATATATATATATATATATATATATATATATATATATATATATATATATATATATATATATATATATATATATATATATATATATATATATATATATATATATATATATATATAAGACAGAAAACGTTGGCGCAAGCAAGCCACAGCATATGGAAGGACAGGGTGACAAGGAAATAGCCGGTCATCAGGTGATAGTACATTTATTGCCGACGCGTTTCGTAACACATAGTTACATCATCAAGGCTAAAAGAGAAACAACACAAATTAAAGATACATGAAACATAACTTTGACTTTAAGTCTCAACAAATATACAAAAAACATACATAAAATGAAAGCAATTTAAAAAGCACCTGCTGGACTAAACAGTTAAAGACGGAGTGATTCGGAAAGAGGGAGAAGCAGCGAAGAAAGCCGGTTCAATCCAGATACAACTGTACAGAGGAGGGATGTGAGTTCAACTTGGGCACTAACTGCTTAATAAACAACGACTCTAATATAAGCAGTTCGTGTAAACGGCTTGTTTGGCCCAAGACAGAGAAGTCAGTATAATTGATGGTGGTTTTACAAATTTTTGCATGATTTCTGATATTTGAAAATTCAGGATTGGACACTCTGCAGCCAGTACGATGACTTACACTATTATGTGACTCAGCTCTGACTCTTAGCAATCGTTTAGTCGAACCCACGGAAGACCCCAAATCACATCTGGGGCAGAATATTTATATACGAATGACGATTGCCATATTGGGCAAAGTCTGTCTTTAAATTTTAAAAGTGGTCCTATTGTAAGGGGATTTTTGAATTATATAAATTGCAACATATTAAAGTGTTTTCCAATTGCAGACTTGAGATTCCTTCCAATTTGTCGTCTTGGATGTATGGAACACTGGCATATAGTTTCTTTCGTGGAACAGTGCTTATGGAAGGGGAGTCCGATGATTTCTTATTTAGAAAATGTTTGCAATGTTTGAAGAAAATATGTGAGGGAAACCAGTTATCGGAAAAATATTTAAACAGGAACAATATTTCTTTATGATACAAATCCCAGGAAGAGGTTAGAGTGTAAGCTCGATGGAGCAAGGTAAAATGAATTAAGTTTAAAACAAGCACTATAAAAGTTTGAACCCAGGTCAGGCCGGAGAACGTCTTTTTTCTAAAAACGGAAGTTTTGACACTTCCGTTTTTAGAAAAATGACGTCCATCTATATATATATATATATATATATATATATATATATATATATATATATATTATATATATATATACCATTCATCATTCATGTGTCTAGACGCGTTGTACTAACTGTTCAATTACTCCTTTATATACGTTCCACTAAGTAAATGTATACATCGTGGGATAACACTTTCAAAGTGTAAGGCATTATTGGTTACACATATTAGAGGGATAGGGAGAAAGACTTTCTAAAAAGAGAAAAGTAGTATTTAGTGATCTAATGGAAGTTATATGATATACAAAAGTTCTCTATCGACAAAACACCAGCTTACTTCGACTTGTACATAAAATCAGTGCTTCTACTTCTATTTCTGCTTCAGAATATTTAACTGAAAAAGAATGAAGATTCTGTTGAGTGATGTTATTCCCTTTACTTGTTTTGGAGGAGTAGTGTTAAATACCTTGACCAAAATAGAAACAACGGTTTGAATTTAAAAAACCTTACTATCTCTGTACACAATGCCAAAATAATAATAATAATAATAATAATAATAATAATAATAATAATAATAATAATAATAATAATAATAATGGCTAGGAAATTCACAATCTAGTGATAAATGTTGGTAGAAAAACATAGACAATGATGAGGAGAACGGTGTTCGAAATTTTCTATATAATTGTGGACTTTTACTGCACAATAATAACAATAATAATAATGATAATATTCTAGTAGCACGAGGAACTGTTGGGTCGGAATAAATTCTTTTCACGGCGAGTCCTTTGATGAGCTCAGCCTTAGGAAGCTCCCAATCCTTCAGAGATAAGTTTAGAAACTTCGTAATCCCGCCTTCCTCCGAAGGAGTAGGATCGGCTTTGGGTTTATGCCGTGTGACGCAAAAAGAAAAAAAAAGAGAAGAAGAAAAGAAGGAGGAATAGGAGGCCCACGAATTTATAAATATATTCATGCAAGCAAACACGAACACAGGAAGCGGTCACAGCATAGGAAACCTCTGCGGACAGAACGTTCTATCTATTTATCTATCTTTTATATGTACCTAAGTTTCCGTCCATCTACCTATTTATCAGTGTGCTTCCGTTTGTGCTTGTATGCACACATACACACAAACACACACACACACACACACACACATATATATATATATATATATATATATATATATATATATATATATATATATATATATATATATATATACACAATATATATACTATATATATATATATATATATATATATATATATATATATATATAGTATATATGTATACTATATATATATATATATATATATATATATATATATATATATATATATATATATATATATACATATATATATATATATATATATATATATATATATACATATATATATATATATATATATATATATATATATATATATATATATATATATATATATATATATATATATATATATATATATATATATATATATATATATATATATATATATATACTATATATACATATATATATATATATATATATATATATATATAATATATATATATATATATATATATATATATATATATATATATATTATATATATATGTATTTATATTTATACATGTATATATATATATATATATATATATATATATATATATATATATATATATATATATATGTATGTGTGTGTGTGTATGTGTGCATACAAGCACAAACGGAAAGCACACTGATAAATAGGTAACAATGGACGGAAACTTAGGTAGGTACATCTATATGATAGATAAATAGATAGAACGTTCTGTCCGCAGAGGTTTCCTATGCTGTGACCGCTTCCTGTGTTCGTGTTTGCTTGCATGAATATATTTATAAATTTGTGGGCCTCCTATTCCTCCTTCTTTATATATATATAATATATATATATATATATATATATATATATATATATATATATATATATATATATATATATATATATATATATATATATATATATAATACACACACACACTTTACGTCAAGTTTGAAATACAATGTTTGCAACTTATGTCAAGAGAAAATCTTGCACGCGTTCCGAGTAAGCTGGAGGTCGGATAACGCGTTGTTAAATTTTTATATAATGTGTCTTTCCCCTGAAAATCACTTAGATATATATACGAAACAATTAGTGCTGCATTGTCCCTGTGACAAAGCTATAGTAATCTATCAGCCTTGAAGCAGGAAGCGAACCATAAAAAAAAAAAAAAAAAAAAAAGAAAGAAAAAAACTTGAAGATATATCTTCCTACTTCCAGTCAGATCAAGAGGACTTGACCAAGAGCACTTATACGCCGTATAAGAAATCAGGAGAAGCCAAACTTGATTTGGAATCTCTACAGTATTGACAGCGTAACTGAACTGACCCTAATTTTTTAAAATTTAAGCTGCATAATTCTTATTTATACCAATCACATTTTTACGAAGAAGCTACCAACACTGTTAAATATGGTAATATGTGATAAAAAAAGACTGATAAACATAACGACCTATCTTCAAGGATGTAGGTGGAAGTGTTCAATTCTCTTTATTTCATAGATTTTATTTTTAGGAAGCGTTTTCGCAAAACTCTAAATTAATTTTCTTTACTCGTGGAAAGGCATTTCAGGAAATTGAGAGGTTTGGTATTGTTATTCCAAACTTTGCTAAACAAGGAGTGACTGTATTCAGTTTCTCAAAACATGTTTTCGAAACGTGAAGAGTTCTTATTATTTCTGGGATTGGAGTCTTGCCTACCAAATTTTAGACCTAATTACATTAAATTTTTCCTTCCCATAGAGTTGATGTCCCATACGTTAATTAAACGTAAACAAGAACGATCTGCAGAGACAAGCCTTCGAACTGTCCCTGAGTGCATTTGGAAAACTGAAAACGGCCTGGACTCCGTTTTTTTACGGGCTTTTATTTAGCTTGTTTTTGTGTATGTTAGTTTGTCTTGGTCAAATCTTGTAATTCATTTTTCGACCTGTTCCCTTCGTCCGATGGACTTGAAATTTTGCGTTGTTACTCAATCCCCGTGACAATACAAATTTAAATGATCAGTGATTAGCAGGGGCCTTTGCTCTTCGGATTTTTCACAACTTCTTTGAATCAGTAGAATCTATCTTTTGTATAACCCCTCCCCTTCCTCGCTTCCTTCCCCCACCTCTCCCCGTCCCCCACCTGCCATCTTCGAACCCATCCCCCTCCCCTTCCCCTCACCTTCCTACTCCCTCTGTCACTCCCTTCCCCTATAAGAAATCTGTCTTTTGCTCTCTCCACCTATGGTTGGTTACCGATCTTTGCTTCTGTTGTGTTTGTTAGCTGTATTGTATTTGGTGAATTTTAGTTTTCTTATTTTTCAGGTTTTACTGTAACTTTTTGAGTAATTGATCCATTTTTTCAACCCCTGATGATGTAATTAAGAAAGTATTACGAAACGTCGGTAATAAAGAAAGATGTTGGAGTTCATTGGTTTATATATATATACTAATATATATATATATATATATATATATATATTATATATATATATATATATATATATACATATATATATATATATATATATATATATATATATATATATTGTGTGTTTGTCTAAGATAAAGATAGAACCGCATTCCCGCCGTTGCTGGGTTACATGACATGGCGTGTCAAAGGATATCCCCTGCTCCGTAATACCCTGCAGTTTTGTCTAGACAAAGCAAAAGAAATAGGGGGAGAAAAAAGAAACATTTCTGTTCATGTTCTGAAGGAAACAACTGACTTTTGAGCGGATTAGCTTCCATTCACGCAAGAGGCTCTGCCTGATTGCGAGGGAATGCAAAGGGCTGAATCTTAGGTTTAGACAATATGACTGGTGCAGCAGCGAATAAGGTAGAGACAAACGTCTGTGGGGAAATGGAATAGGGGCTAAGAAACAACTGCAAAGCAATATCAACGTCATGAAAAAGATTAAATATTCTGTAAACTTCCCGACCTTCAACATCTCTTTCCCTAGGTGCTTTCTCTCTCTCTCTCTCTCTCTCTCTCTCTCTCTCTCTCTCTCTCTGCTTCTTCTTCTTCTTCTTTCATCTATTGGTAATATTTGTGCCATTATTACGTTGCAATGAATACGAGAGGAAATTCTCCTTCTTCTCAGGCCGAATGGTAACGCCTGCCAGGCCAACACTTCCCACAGTTACGCTTCGGATATCGATAATCCTTGGATTAAACTTGCTGCTTCCTTCAACTGCCAACCACTGCCATTTCCTTTAGTAACTTTCATTATATCTCTATTTCTCCATTCGCGGCCTATCTCTTCTTTTCCTGAGCTATCGAAACTGAACACCAAAATGGCTCCTAATGGTATTTGCTCATAAATGAAATACACTCGTTACGGATTTGGATAAAATTTGAGCTGAAGCTCCTAAAGTTATAAAATAAAAAAAAATAATAAAAATTAGCTATTATTAAAACTGATTCATGTTTTGAAACTGTCAAAACAGTTAGATCTATGGCTCGCTGCTGTTTTCAGTCTTTGAAAGCTGTAAACGGGGGCATTTTGGTTATGGCTAACATTGTGCATTCGAGCTGTTAGAACCGCAAAACACGCACATTCTTGGCAAAGACTTTAAGCTTCTTTAAACTGGAAAGACACACTCTTTTTGCTTATGGATTACATTTAGTTCTGAATACCTTGCAATGTAAAATAATATACTTCGTTTTGAAGCTCAAAAAATAAGGGCGAAAAGCATACAAATGCCGTTTGGTGTCAAGTTTTAAAAATCATAAACAGTTTGGTTGTAACTAATATTTTGTTTAAGATGTCCAACCTGTTCATTTACGCACATTTAGGTTCAGGTTAAGATTTGATTCCAGGCCTTGCAGACTACAAAATATACCATAAAAGACATAAAACATTGATTAAAGCAAACATTTACTTTGTCTCTATCAATATGTGTTGAGAATGATATTTAGTTTGAAGGTTTCAGACTGTGAAGGAATATTTTTGGGTTACGACTAACACTTAATTTTGAAGCTCTTCCTACTGCGAAGCCCTTATTGAGGGTTATAGCTAACAGCTGAAGCTTTTTCTGCCGCAGAAAGCAAACACATTTTGGTTTAGGAATAATATTTGATGTCATGTTCTTATGAGTAGAAAAACTAGCATTCATGGGTAGGGCTGACATTTGGTTTTGAAGTTCTTGCAACTGCAACTGCAGAGAGGCAAACATTTCGGGCTGCGTCTCACATTCACTTTCAACCTTTGCAACTTGTTTGCAGTATACGAACAGTTCCTTCTGGTGCATCTGATAATCGGCTTGACTCGACTGAATCGTTCTTGGGCAGAAATCGGCGAGTTAAAGTTCAAAGACCTAGGCAATAGGACGTGTTGGGGAAGTGGATATCTAAATGTGGAAATGGTACGAATAACAGAAGTTAGATCAATCAAAGCAGGAAGCAGACAACAAGATGTGGATAGCTGGTGCGATTTCCATCAAGTTTATGCACACAGATATTCCTGTGGTTATCGTTAACTCAACCTGACAAACAGTGTTCCTAGGAATGGTGCAAGGCACATTTTTTGCTTCACGAATAGATTAATAATAAATAACTTCATGGGCATCATAAAAGAGGAGTGAGCAGCGTTGTACTGTGTTAAATATAACAATTTCTATAAAATTAAAACACTTTATTTGCAGAAGAATTATTTCACCAACTTAGTCGGCCAGAAATAATATTTGGGGTATGATTCAGTTAACATATATTAAACATACATTAAAAAAAAAAAATATTAAAAAAGCAATGTCGCGAACACTAGGAAAAGTAAGGATATATTATACACCCACAAGTAGTTCCCACGGGAATAGAGTTTAAGACCCTTGCTTCTTCATTGCACAGAGAATCTCTCCTTGTAATAAGACCTGCCTACGGAAAATAGCTGAAGCAGGGAGCATCAGATCGATAGGAAAGCGGAAGGGACCTCGAACACCACTTGTGAGTGAATGTGTGTTTATGCTGCGGCCTGGCAGGTTACAGCCATCAATGAGATAATATGCGGTGCACACAGTGGCAGGTGACCTTCCACACTTCCATTAAATAACCAACGGCATCGATTGCCGGAGGGTTCTCGGTTATTCACTGCAATGAATATCTCCTTGGTCTTTGTTTATCCAAGGGCGGAAAACAAACAACAGTGATTTCAATGCTGGGGCTAAAAGCTCCTATAGCTTTGTGTGTGTCTGTGTGAGTGTGTGTGCCTGCCTGCCTAATTCTATCTCTTTGTGTTTAAGGTATCCATGATTTTGCATGCCGTTTGTGCACATCGTACTATAAGTATAACTATGCACAGACGAACACACACACGAGAGAGAGAGAGAGAGAGAGAGAGAGAGAGAGAGAGAGAGTATTGAGATGAGACGTAGATAGAGAGAGAGAGAGAGAGAGAATGATTTTGTGTTGAGGGTGGCTGTACTTCGTCTTTAATAAAATGTATCTGAATTCCACTAGTATATTCACGAAAAGACCATATATCCATTGCCTCTACAGATCTACAAGTTCAGTGAATATTTTGACCTTTAAAATAAATTAATTTCTTCCGTGGAGCATATTAGTAGACGTGCAACATTTCTCCACCTATGAAGTATTCTCGCTCATTGCTGCACAACACACACACGCACACACTTTTACACCTAGGGAGACTCCTGTATGTTTGGGGCTTACATTGGCTCGGGCTCTAGGAGGGCCCTAGTCTGACTAATAGCTAGCAAGTTTACGAAGATGTCCCTAACATCTATGTAGACAGAAATAAGGAAGGTAAACACAAAAATGGCGAGTAAATTTAAATGAAATCTAGAAAGAAAAGATTCAAGTTAGCGAGTGACAATGTGAAATACAAATGTGTAATATTTTTTTTCTTGCTCTGGCAATGTTCTTCTGCACCAATTTATGCTAGGCAAATAGTTTACCTTCCTTTCTTTAAGGTAATTTAGTTATATACGCTTTCTATTGACCGAATATTCCTTTTCTCCTTACAGAGGCGATTCATAAAGCTACGAACCACCTGATTTTGGGGAAATCAATCAGGCTGAGACTTATAGTACTATGTCCTTCTGGAAGCAGTTTCAGCCAGCCTATATACTATTACTTACATAATTCACAGCTTATGCTAATAATGTGAACCAGACTTAAGGGAACCATAACACATCGATCAGTTTCTGGTCTGGATTTGGGCTCAAGACCTATCAACAGTGAAGCAAACACACACACACACACACACACACACATATATATATATATATATATATATATATATATATATATATATATATATATGTATATACATATATACATATATATATATATATATATATATATATATATATATATGATATATATATTATATATATATCTAATATTAACCGCGTTTGCCGGTGCGCGGGAAAGTGGTTTCGCTTGTAAACTAAAAGGCGGAGACATCAAGCTGTTTGAAAGAGAGAGAGAGAGAGAGAGAGAGAGAGAGAGAGAGAGTGGGGGGACGGGACTAAAGGTAGTGAGATTGATTTATCAGAATTATGTGAGGTCAAGATAGCCAGGGTCGCTGACACTGAGACAGAGAGAGAGAGAGAGAGAGAGAGAGAGAGACTCATGACTTTTGATGTGGAAAAGGCAGCATTTATTGACGAACTGATCCGTGCTTTTTGCAGCTTTATGACCAATAAGGGAACAATTTAAGGTTTTCTGAAATACACACAACGGTGTTTTATGAGCCATTAGCACGCAGGAAGGAACGCAATGAGTTCATAGTTCACCTTGACTCTCGTATTGCTGGACACCGCCTCTAAATCTCAGCAGTAACTGTCAAATCTAACGAAACTTCAAAACTAAGTATGCAATTCGCAGACGCAGGGGGAATTATATTTTAGTCGCTGCTAACGTAGCAGTGTCAATAATATCCCTTCTTTTAGGACACCGATAATATTTCAGCAGTAACATTATCTCTCTCTCTCTCTCTCTCTCACATAAACACATATATTTAATGCATCCTCAACAAGGAGAATGAGTGGGGGTTTGAATCTCTTGATGGCCATACTAAGAAATTTCAGAAGGACACGGACCTTGCACTCAGTATTCTATAAAATATAAAATCATTAGACATGCCGTAATTTGATATCTCTCTCTCTCTCTCTCTCTCTCTCTCTCTCTCTCTCTCTATATATATATATATATATATATATATATATATATATATATATATATATATATATAAATATATATATATATATATTTATATATATATATATATTTATATGAATATATATATATATATATATATATATATATATATATATATATATATATATATATATATATATAGTATATATGCATATATTTACACACACACACACACACATATATATATATATATATTATATATATATATATTATATATATATATATATATATATATATATATATATGTGTGTGTGTGTGTGTGTGTGTGTGTGTGTGTGTGTGAGTCGGCTTTCTGAGAGCAGATCTTAGTCAGCGACCCTTAAAAAATGGATGAAACTGCTAATTTCGAAAGCCCTGAGTTTTTTTACATGCCATTTTATAATATCGGCATCCAGTTCCCGACTGTCATTCTAAACTGAACTGTCACTTGTGATCTTAATTTACTGGCGCTTTAAATCTTCTCTCCCCTCAAATGTATTGAACTGTAGAAATCTTAATTGCAGATGCAATTATCCACGAATGCAAGCTTTTCATTTAACGGAAAAGTGAAAGACATTTTCTTAAGATATTGCATTTACATTCTCTTGTTTCCTCTCTTTCTAAGCAGTGACATACAATAACTAGAGATGTGTGTGTGTATGTGTGTGTGTGTGTGTGTGTGTGTATGTCAGCTAGCCTCTCTTACTCTGGAAAGTGACAAACTATTTATCCAACGAAACAAAAGAACTTGAGAGCCTCCTCTTGCAGCAGAAATGGATTCTTTCGCACTTTCCTGATGCAATAATGCTGTCTCTTTCCATACTGGAGATGCCCCAAGACATACCTTCTCATCTCCAGGAGGAGGAGGAGGAGAAGAAAAAAAAAACACTTCAGGCAATTTTGCATATTTTCTAGCAAATAAGGACAGATGTTGCTTGAGAAATGCAATATTCCTCTGAACAATGCATCTCTCTCTCTCTCACTTTTCATTATGCAATTCGACGTCTAGCATGTGAATACATACACACACACGCTAAATAAAACTAGATGATATATATGATATATATATATATATATATATATCTATATATATATATATATATATAGATAGAATATAGAGATATATATATATTATATTATATATCTATCTTATATATAGATATAATAAAATATATATTATAAGTATATATATATAATATATATAATATTATATATTAATAATCTATATAAATAATATTATAATATTTATATAAATATATATATATTATATATATTATATATATCTATATATATCTATATATACTAATCATATATATATATATATATATCTATATATTATATAATATCCTATATATAATATATAAAATATATACATATATAATAGGATATATATATATAATATAGATAATAATATATTATATATCTATATAATAATTAATATATATATATATATAATATTAATATATATATATTGTATATATATCCTATATATATATTAATATATAGATATATATATATCTATATCTAGTGTATTAGTGTTATATATATATAATTTTAGATATATATAATAATATTATATATATATATATATATATAAGAATATTATATGTATAATATGTATTATTACTATTATTTTTCTATATATATATACATATTATCTATTATTATATCTATCTCTATCTAATCTATATATATATCGATATCTATATATATATATATATCATATCGATAATAACAGGTTTAGTATCATATTTAATCTATATAATATAGAGAGAGAGAGAGAGAGAGAGAGAGAGAGAGAGAGAGAGAGAGAGAGAGTGTGTGAAGGAGTTTAAAAAAAAAATTGAAACTTAATGGCAAACATAAGCAACAGCAATATATTGAGGGAAAATAGGGGCCAGAAAGATGGAGTATAGAATATTAGTAAGAACAGAGAGACAATGGAAGCAGTAAAATCGTTTAAGTTTTTGGGAGTAAAGCTTTAGGATGATAGTAGGATGAGAGAAGAAAGTAGGTGAAACATAAAAGGGAGTGGGTGTTACCCAAAACATCAGAAGGAAAATGTAAGTGTCTATGCAAGCCAAGGTAAGAGTGCAAGTGAAGAGATCGTTCTACTAACTTATACCTATGGATAGGCTTTGACAGACAAGGACCTCATCTCAATTTTGTAGTTGCTAAGAGAGTGGTGATATCCTACTCTTCAGAGCACGAACACTAAAGGTAATTTCCATTAAAAACTCTCAAATTGATAACACTTGCAGACGAGCGCGCGCCCGCCCACACACACACACACTCGCACACACATTTAAATATAAGAGACTAGTTTAGTGGCGTTGTAATGATCAGCACTTTGAGGAAACCTGCAAAGGGCTGATGAAAAACCATTAGTGCGCTGTTGTACTGTATTAATTAAGAGTCTGCTTGACAAAAATTTCTCATCTAATCAAATTAAGTTTAGTTAGATTTACACATCAAGTTGTAACTCAAGTAAGCCACGGCCTTGCATTAGATAGAGTGTCGTCTATAGTAGGTTTATTTTGATCGTGCTTACGAGGCCTCGGTCGGAATTTGAAAAGTTGCCCATTAGCATTGGTTATATACATTGTTTACACAACGCTTTTCAGTATTATGACCTTGGACTGAATATCGCCTTACTTATGAATTCAAATATGGAGGGCTGGCAACTATCATATGAGGAGTAAGGAGCTTTTTTATGTAAAACATTATCCTTACTTAATCTACCTCCTATGTCAAACGGGGCGTTTGTGTCTTGGAAAATAGTCTACTTAAGTATTTCTTTATTCCTGCCTAAAGAGGTTTATGGGTTAGTAAAATGATATGCATATTTAGTAACGCTATCTAAAAGCATAGAAAGAAAAAGTCAGACACATACCTCTCCTTCCTTTTCGCTGTGTCTCTCTTTCCCACTTTCTTTCCACCCACTTCTTTTTCTTGTTCGTCTAACTAACTCATGTGTCCTAAGAATTTCAGACAAACGAAAGATCCTAAAAACTCTTTTCTATGATATCCGGGACTCGCTGACGGTAATTAGATGTAAACAGCCGGTCTTTGCACTCCGTGAATTATAGATATTTTCTTTTCTCGTGTCTTTTCTCTTCACTTCTTTTAAGGCTCTCTCTCTCTCTCTCTCTCTCTCTCTCTCTCAGAACGGCGAAGCCTCGAATTTTTGTGGGTGAAAACTTTATTTTCATATATTGCGATGATAAAGATGCCTTTTTTAACAAGCATTTAGATGGAACTTTTTGATGTTGACGATAACAAGTTTATGCTGATTTTGTAAGGTTTAAGATGATGAGACTAACAGGGACATATCTGCTTATCACAAATCCATTCACTACAAACGGACTAATCTGAAATACAGAGAAATGAAGGTCATCCCACAATGAAGAGAACGGAGAGATGAAGTGGTCAAAAAGGACAACCTTCAAGCTTGCAACCTTGTGTGGACTTCTGAACTCCACCCAACATGGATGTGAATTCATGTGATCTAGAATAACGCTAATATTAAAACGCATATGCGCTCATGCATTCCGCTTTGGCTAAGTTCCTTTCGGCAACTGTGATATCTGCCCAAGTAAAGAAACGAGTAACAAACGTAATATGATAACTACTCATAAATGAAAGGGTTTATACAAGCATTATGTAAAAGTGGGGAAACGATGCGTCAACTAGCAAAAGAGTAAAAACTAAATGGAAAGATTCCCGAATGATTTTTCTTTACTCCTAAGAAGCTTACCGGAAGAGGAAAAAGAATGATACGCTAATATATAATACTATCAGGTTAAATGAACCAATATACCCTCACTTCGATAATGTGAGGGGCCACTGATTCTGTGTTCCGATCCTTCTGTTAATTACGCCCGGCTGTTTTTATGGAAATATCGAAAGAAAATATTACTTACAGTTTTCCCTGTCTTGGCGCCCTGTCCGACGAGCAACTTACTGCAGATAGTCAGTTTTTGATTTGCAGCAAAAAAAAAAAAATATATATCGATCACGTGAATTCAGATATGGTCGTTAGAGGCATCAAAGAGAAGCAACATTTTCAGGCAAAAACAAAAGAAAAAACAAATGCTGATCGCAGCATTTAGCTATTTATCGTTCCGTTACTCGACTGGTAAACTGCATCACCTTCTTTTAGTATTATCAACTTATGTCATCCTTATTTATATTTTGTGATAACCATGCAAATAATAAAATGAGACTATCTGATATATATACTAAGTCTCGTTTTACTGTTTCACAAACAAAATTTTCTGCACGTCAACAAACTGAATTCAGCAGCTGCAATATCCAAACGCTTGGGTCACACTCCCTAAATCCTCACTCTGTTTCTAAACCCCTTTGGCCATAACTGCATGTCAACACCCAACAATTTTCTATCCTCCTTTATACTATACTTCACATGACCTGAGGATTAAAAGGTAAGAAACTGAGAGTCTGTGCTTCACATTACTCGGTCTTTCTTCCTTCATAAAAGTAATTGGGTACATAAAATAGCTCCATGTTTGCTGTTTTAGGTCTCTCATTTGATAGACTTGAGAGTGAGAGCTGTAAAAGTGTTTAGAGGAAAAAAAAAAAAGATGAACAACAGAACGTTGTTCAAAACTAAAGCTCCGATTTTGTTCCCTCTCATTACAATATGTATGACGTCATAAGACGTCAGAGACAGCGGCTGAAATTTAGCAAGCTTCATTTGTTTATTTTTTTTCTAATTCATTTAATTACTTAATTTTTATTTTGTTTTATTATTATTATTATTATTATTATTATTATTATTATTATTATTATTATTATTATTATTATTATTATTATTTGAAGGTAGGTAGGAAAGAAAATTGCCCCAAAAGTTCCATACGAATACGTTTCATTTTTTGCGACAAATCTCACGGTTTGAGTGACTACGAAGGGTGAGCTATTTACATGTATCGGCTACAGGTCATGATCTCTCTCTCTCTCTCTCTCTCTCTCTCTCTCTCTCTCTCTCTCTCTCTCATGTGAAATACAGTGATAGAATAAATCATTTCTATGTCAGGGCCCTCGTTATGGTAAAAGTTTTCCTCCTCGAGCTGGTATTTACCCGCATCGTTATGTTGGCTATGTAGAATCCCCAGAGCATTATTCCTTTTGCTGTCGTCGAGAAGGAACGCAACATTTGCCGGCTCTCATTGTATCCTCCTGTTGCCAAGCCATTTGAAGGTGTGTATTGACCCGCAGAGGGCAATGCGTAGTCAGAGGATGTTAGAACGCAGATGAGGGTTCTTCTTCTCGGAAATTTTAAACTGACTGCGATAGCATACGGTTCCAAATCTTAGACAATGACGATAATCGAACCCCCTGACATATTCAGGTTTACTCCAGGTCTTCTACTGCTAATCCCTGGAAGATGTTTTGGGTGTAGTCCATTAAAGCTTGTAGTAAAACCAACGCCTCTGGAGACAGTCAGTGATAAAGTGATCGGTATGAATGGGTCAGGGAATATTGTGAGTTTCCTCCAAATATCTTCTTTCTCTTAGAATTAGTCATTTCTCCTCTGTCTCTGAAGTATCCAGTAACATTCCTTTATACTATGGGGGGCATCAGATTGTAAGTGACTATCTTGTCTAGTAGCAGTAAAGAACAGTACCAGTTGCAAATGCGTTTTTTTTAGGTTTTCTATAACGTAAAACTGTTGAGATGGTTATTTGTCTGTCCGGCCGCACTTTTGCTGTCCGCTCTCCAATCTTCAAAATGACTGAGGTTAGAGAGCTGCAAATTGGAATATTGATTATCCATGCCCCAGTCATCAAACATACCAAATTGCAGGCCCCTAGCATTAATAGTTTTTATTCTATTTAATGTTATAGTTAGCCTTGATGTGCGTCTGCCACCGTTAAAGGTGCCAACAGCACAGGCCACCACCTGGCCGTGGCTGTAAGTTTCATGCCCCCAGGGTGAGCTTCATGGGCTGTGGTTGAAAGTTTCATACAGTACGTTGTACACAAAACACGATTGAGTCGAGGTAACTTCGACAAATTCTTTACTTGTTTTTCCCAGGGACGCCTGATAGATGCAGGAAGAGACAGTAAAAGAAACATTTAACTTTCTAGATTTCGAATTCGAAAGAAATGTGAGAGACTCGAAGCATGTTGAAATAAATAAACCCCCTTTTCAGAAAGGAGGTAAAAGATTCTGAATTTCGTAATCGTATTGTAGTGATGAGTGGATAATCCACTTCCCACACCTCTTTGGTGGCTCTAGTATTCCTCACTTTTCTGACAAAAACGAATTCGTATTATCACCTTGTTCTGCGGAGATATCCTTACCAAAACACCTGGCTTGCAAAACAGTTCCCCTTGGTGCAATAAAGAGCATGGCTTTGTAGTTGTAGAAGCGGACACTTCTTTAAGCACCATTTTAAACAAAGCACAAAAGTGCAGTGCCTGACCTGTGGACATTAGAAGAGAATATACGGGCAGTGAATATACTTTAAAATCGCGAGTGGAGACTCAAGTACCCTTTGCTGTTTGCTAGGTATCTAGGGTGATGGCAAGGGACACATTTGGAAGAGTCTTTAGTAGATATATATTCAGAGTTAGTAGGCATGCACACACACACACACACACGCATATATATATATATATATATATATATATATATATATATATATATATATATATATATATATATATATATGAAATACTATATAAAACTAATAGCCA
>NC_061109.1:31280932-31285932 GCF_015104395.2 Macrobrachium nipponense
GGAATTAAACAACAATTGGGGAGGATACTAGGCTATGTACAGGGGGGTAGAGGTTAAATGGTTGCTGAGTGATGGAACGATTTTCTTGATAGCCAAAGATTCTAAAATATTAAGGAGGTGCTTCCCCTGTGTCGTGGTCACTATTTAAAAATTTTTGTATTATATCGAGTTTTGCATATTAATGAATGATTCCTAATGATGGACATCTCAGGTTTAGCTAGTCTAAGGGCAGCACGATAGCTGAATCCACTGCGGCAATGTGCCCTCACTTTTAGCAACCGGCGCTGAGTACTTCCGACGTCAATCTGGTGCGGACTGCAACAGCAAGTGTACTTGTACTCGACGCCCGACTACATCAAAGAAGGGAGTCGCTCCTTGTGTCTGAAAAGGATATCGAGACTTTTGGGATTCTTCAAAATAATATTGCCTTTACTGCTGGGAAGTGCTTTGTTAAAATCTGTCTTAGATTTCGTGAAAAATCACTATTATGCACAAAAAGAAAGGAAAAATGTTTCCAAATTTAGTAACATCCAAGGAGGGAGGGTTAAAACGGTTACTTAAAATGTCGTTTACTTTATGTTGGAATAAAGACAACGGAAAACAGTTTCGTTGAAATTATTTTCATAAGAGGGAAATTTCGTTATGAAAGGAGGACCAGTCAGAAGAAAGTGAAAGGGCTCTATGGATGAGGGTTGTTAAGGAATTTATCTTGAAATTAAATGCACATGAACCTTAAAAATTCAGGCCTAAACCTGTAAAAGTAAAAGTAGGCCTCAGTTTTTACAGCTCCCGTGCATTTAATTCCAAGCTAAATTCCTTAACAACCCTCAGCCATAGAGCCCTTTCACTTTCTTCTGAATGGTCTTCCTTTCATAGCGAAATTTCCCTCTTACAAAAGTATTTTCAACGAATTTTTTTCCCGTCTCTTTATTCCAACATAAAGTAAACGACATTTTGAGTAACCATTTTAGCCCTCCCCCCATTCCTTCGATGTTCCTAAAATGGGATACTACTATTCCTTTCCTTTTGTATATAATAGTGATTTCTTACGAACTCTAAAACAGATTTTAACGAAGCACTTCCCAGCAGTAGAGGTCAATATTATTTTGAAGAATCCCAAAAGTCTCGGTAGCCTTTTCAGACACAAGGAGCGACTCCCTTCTTTGATGTAGTCGGGGGTCGTGTACAAGTACATTTGCTGTTGCAGTCCACAACAAATTAACATCGGAAGTACTTAGCGCCGGTTGCTCAAAGTGAGGGCACATTGCCGCAGTGGATTCAACTATCGTAGTACTGCTCTTAGACTAGCTAAACCTGAGATGTCCATCATTAGGAATCATTCATTAATTTGCAAACCCGATAGAATATTAAAATTATTTTTAAATAGTGACCACGACACAGGGGGAGCACCTCCTTGATATTTTAGAATATTTGGCCCCCTGTGCATAGCCTAGTACCCTCCCCAATTCTTGTTTAATTCCTAACCTTTTTCACTCGTCTCCAGCTTTCATCCTCTGGACTTTACTGCTGAAGGTAACCTGTTTCTTGTATTGTCATTGACATTTTCTATCTTTAAAGCCTTTTAATTTTGTAATCTCTATTGTAAGTTTTAATAAGTGTTTTCTTTTATTTTTTGTGTCTTTTAGCCAGAAAAGAAAGATGGGGTATGGGTGATCCCGAAGTGCGGCTAATAAATTGTCAATGGCCTAGCCTTCCCCTGATATAAGTATATATATATATATATATATATATATATATATATATATATATATATATATATATATATATATATATATATATATATATATATATAAGCTTCGCCTATCCTTTACCGGTCCTTCATTCAGACAATACCAGTTGTGTTCTGCAGGACTTATTTCTCCACTCTGGATATTTATCTTAGCCATTCAGTGTCCTCCCTGCTAAACACGTCCCCAGTACCTATTGTCTCCAGGGACCCTCTTCACGTCAGCTCTTCCAATCTCACATCATAAACAGTTCTTATCGAAACTTCTGTTAAGTCACATATGAAATTCTGTTCTAACTAGAACATAGTTCAATAAGGAAACTTTGAACTAAATTGAACTGAATCTAGAATTTAGGCCCAACGCTAAGCGCTGGGACCTATAAATTCATTCGGCGCTGAGGCGGAAGTTGACAGTAAAAGGTTTGAAAGGTGTAACAGGAGGAAAACCTCCCAGTTGCACTATGATTCAATTGTTAGGGTGGGGTGGAAAGTAAGATGGAAGAAAGAAAAGGGTTGTACCTAGGAGCCGAATGCACGCTACAAAGAAGTAATGCTTACAATGTACTGCACGAGGTGCACTAACGGCATTAACCCCTTACCGGGAATATGGAAACTTTAATTCGAAACTGGTTACATTTCAGCTACTGGCTGAGGCCGTCTCCTCTTAGATCTTATTACACCAATATCAATCTTTCCATGTTTTGCCACGTCTTGAACAAGTCTTCTTAGCTGTTTTATTCCTAAAAATTATATTTTCTTATTTGGAAACTTGTCTATGTAATCAAATCAGCTTTCATTACCACGCTTTCATTTTACCATGTTGTCAGGCAGAAGCTTAGGTTTGTAACGTTTCTATTTCGATACAAAAACTTACTACGACCACTTCCTATCCAGTTGCTCTTATTTCACGAACGAAGCTCAAACCAAATCAGCCATGGCTCTTCCACTTTTCACGGACTGGTCCTGACTAAAGAAATTTATCATACTACAAAGGTCAGCCAGAAATGTCTTCGTTTGTAATATAGTATACTTTCGTTTTTTTTTTATTTGTTACAAAACAACATACCATTCAAACTAAGCTGCACCTCTTGCAGACCAAGAATGGTAATGCGTAGATGGTCTTTCAGTCAGTAACCAATATTCAAGAGGTCGCCGACAGAAGGAGGACCCTTTCTCTTGAGTTCTGCCTCAGCCTGAAACCGGACCACATTATTTACGAGCGTCATTCTCAAAACCCTTTGATTGCCACAGCAATATCTTGAGTCGAATATTTGAGCCTTTCATCCTATCATATCGCTGGCAGCCTTTGTTGACACAGCTAGTATAACATCAACATCAACTGAGAAATGAGTGGTCAGTCAGGTTCAAGGATAAAGTTGGCCATCTTTACCTTCTGTAGGTATAACGTTCAAATATACGAGTATACGTTAGTAAAGCAAAAAGACTTATGTTTAATATCTCGAAAACCATAGACATCCATTTACGCCTAGGAAGACTTCATTTTACTATTTAATCATATGCGGGTTTCAAATTTTGAAAATGTATTGTTTTTACCTAATTACTATTTTATTGTAATATTGCTCCAGTATATATATATATATATATATATATATATATATATATATATATATTATATATATGTGTGTGTGTGTGTGTGTGTGGTGTGTGTGTACACCAAGTCAGAAAGTAAGAAGAAATAAAAAGAATAGCCTGTCGAAGGTGTAGGCACCAAAAGTTATACATCGCAGTCACTGGAGAGCTAGAAAAAGAGAGAGAGAGAGAGAGAGAGAGAGAGAGAGAGAGAGAGAGAGAGAGAGAGAGGTGAAAGCAAGAGAAACAAGATGCCTAAAAATTGCAAGCGAGAATTTATGCATCATAAAACCGTCCATAAAGTAAAAAAGGTCGTAAAGCAGTAACCGAGATTTTTCCACCCTTGAACCTAGTTGAATAAAATCCTCTGCGTTGGATGTTTGTTTTAGCAAGATCTCCATCCCCCGCTAAGTCTAAAGGCTTGGCCCGTGGAGTGCCAGGCTTTTAGGCGGACAAAGGCTTATAAAGGCTCAGCTGAGAGAGAAAGAGAGAGAGAGAAAACGGCTGGCAAGGAAGAGGTGGGTAGAAACGGAAAGGGGAGATGAACGAAAATAAGGACGGAGAGCATAAAGGGACGGTGATAGATGTAGGTATAGAGAGCTTAAGCACAGGAGTACAGAAAAGCCCCGTGAGACCTCGGTTCAAAAGATGCTGAATGTTTGGGAAAGGTAAGAAGACAAGAGCGAAAAAAGAACGCGAATAAAAGAAGAAGGGGAGCAATATACAGGCATGGCCAGGAATTTCACTGCAGCTATTCTGACGCATAGTCCAGGTAATGGTTTTAAATAAACGGAACAAAAAGGGTTTTTAAATTTGTCGTGCAGATGTCACACGGTAAATGGAAAATGTATATATTTGAATAGAACGCGAAAGTCAACAAGGAAGTTGTATAAAAAAAGATGAATTCAGGGAAGTTATACGGATTTTTATTCTTTCAGGGACGGACCGACTGCTGTATTGACCTTTTTAGAGCGTTAACAAACCTGTTGGGATAATGATTATGAACAGTTTGCCAACATCAAACGTACATTCAGTGTTCTTTTATGACAGAGCCTTTATTGCATAGAACAGGAGGCAAATTTCACTGATCATTAAAAAGGAGGTCGGTGTGTTTTTCAGATCTAAAGAATTCACTTTCATTTTTTTTTCTTTTTTTTTTTTGAAACTCAAAGGCTTTTGATTTCTTTTAAGACCTAAAGAGATCTAAACGTCCGAACAGTGAGCATTGGAATCGGAATAATCTTTATACGCTGATTTTCCGGCAGACCTCTGCTAAGATTCTGTAATGGCCTTATTATAAAAGCCTATGAGAATTTTTCCTTGGCTAAATATCATTGCATTTATTCTCAAGGCCTTTGTTGGGGAACAAAGTCCACATTTTGTTTAGTTTTTAAAGCCATTTCAATAAAAATGGTAAAGTACCACACACAATGGACAGGTTGATATAGCTACAACTATAATTACATATTATGAGTGTCTACTAGGATTAAAAATAAGAAATTGGTGCTCAAGTGGTATTTCACACGATACAATTATGGAAATCTATATGATATAGTATATATATATATATATATATATATATATATTATATATATATATATATATGTGTGTGTGTGTGTGTGTGTGTGTGTGTGTGTGTGTGCATAAATGTTTGTATGTTTGT
>NC_061109.1:31295932-31300932 GCF_015104395.2 Macrobrachium nipponense
TGAAGGGAGTGTTGGTTCCTTTCCCTTCCTTTCCTTGTCTTACGTGTTCTCGCCAGTTTTCCAGGTGTTTCTGCCAATTTCGCAAACTCTTACGCCATCTCTCCTGGTCACAATGTTTGGAGGTGGAGCCCAGAAAAGAAACTGAATGTGTAGCCGAGAAAAGAAACAGAGAATGGAATATCTTTTTTATTCCACTCTATATTTCTTAGTAGTTGCGGGATTTTATGAATGAAATTTGCACATTTATCGGATATAGATTTACATTATATAGAAATTCGATATTTTTTCCGTTTTTTGTCCGCTAGATTCCTTCCAAGAACGCAAGCTTTCAAGTTACTTCCCTAGGTTTAAATTGCTTTAATTTTAGCCCTGAATAATGACACGTGATATTTAATGGTGCTTTTGTAATTGCAAAGAAAGTTTATTCTTTCATATAATACAATGAAAGGTAAAGATAATCTAGCATTTTATTTCATGTTATTTAGTGCCGTGTTTCAAGTGTTTTTTTTTTCCTGTTTTAATCTATTTATTAATTTATTTTGTTTAAGCAACGCGTCTCAATGCAAACTTAATTTATTTGCATTTGCAATGAACGAAGCCTTATTGATTTACACATTGATTCATCTGACTGGTTTCTGTTAGTTACTTCAGAACTCTTACTTGATATTAGGATTCGAGCTTACCGTAAATGTAATAAATAACAAAGCAAATGCAAAACTCTATACAACTGAATTGTTACTTTTTCATGGAATCAGTCAAATGTTCATCGGGTTTCCTTTCAAATCTAAATATTATATTAAAAAGCCTATACAGGTATGTAACGTGGTAAAATGTTTGTTTTCGGCGCTTTTACATTATAAAGAGGCTAGTGTAACGTAAACTGTTACTCTCCTCGAGAAAACTCTTTATTATCTATAAATAGTCAGGTAACATGGAAGAGGTAGATACAGTTGGCTAACATGCAAATCAAATTTTATATACATACACATATATATATATATATATATATATATATATATATATATATATATATATACATATATATATATATATATATATATATATATATATATATATATATATATATATATATATATATGTATGTGTGTGTGTGTGTGTGTGTGTGTGTGTGTGTGTGTGTGTGTGTGTGATTTATAAACACACATTACATAATATATATATATATATATATATATATATATATATATATATATATATATATATATATATATATATATGTGTGTGTGTGTGTGTGTGTGTGTGTGTGTGTGTGTGTATGTGTGTGGGTGTGTGATATACACACTACATATATATATATATATATATATATGTATATATAATATATATATATATTATATATATATATATATATATATATATATATATATATATATATATATATATATATATATATGAATGCCACACTGAATCATATTTGTTATTTATACGTATACACAGGATGTGTGAACATGGGTATTTGTAGTAACAGACATTCGATTTAGTGAGCAAAATGTTCCATGCATTGTCAGAGCTTTTGTGATGTAATCAGTTGCGTTGTCCACTAGTGTGAAATAATTGACTAATTAATAGTGTTTTGTGCATTTTTGTACGTGAGCGTTCACTCCACAGAAATGTTTGACCGACAGTCCTCTACGCTGAAGGTGATCTCTTTTTGGTTTTTGACTATTATGTTATCTAGTTGCTGTTTTTTTATTTATCTATTTTTCTTAATCCCTACATTACCCAAGATTCTTATACAGTTCAAATGAGCAAACTCATATTTCACATAAAATTACCACTTGTTTGAATATTTCTTTTCCATTAGTTAGATAACAATATTCTCCAGCTTGTTTCGGGGCTAAGATCACTTAATAGTGCGAAAAGTTTGGAATATAATGACTATAAGAATTTACTTTTCCCATCGTAAATCTTAGCTGAATTTTTACTACCGTTTTCACTGAATGATATCCCTGTCTTAAAATCAGAATTCCACACTCAAGATTTCATACCAATAGTCCATTTTAATATCACGTTTAGTGTATTCTTATTGATGTTGGAATACGCGACTTTGTACATTATGTATATGAAAACTTGTATTCAGTTTGTCGAATCGTCGAGGCACATCTATTGTTTTATGGGATTTTTTCTTGCCACCTTAATTATTGCATTCTGTGACAGTAAGTCTGAAAACAATAGCTCTGTCAACGATCGCTAACGAGAGGCAGGTGGAATCAATTATATAATGACTATTATGGCAACACCGAATGTAAAATCCACGAATTTACTCCAATTAGGTTAGTCTATTTGAGACAATATAACTGAGTTAACACCAGCGTTTTAGGCTCTGTATCAGGAGAATGAAAATCCCATTTGACTATACTCTGTTTTTTTCCATCTGTCCATCCGCCTGTGGTGTTTTTGTATGGTAACACTGCGTCCCGGGCTTTAGGTAGTTACGCTATGTGTAAGTTTAGGTAAATAAAAGGATATTTGGGTGTACATTTGCAACTGAAAAGTGTTTTAATAATTTACTGTATGCGAATTACACCGTTAATATTCGAAATAGGATATTATTATAATCGTTGAGTGTAAGCTGAATGTAACTATCTAAAACCCGGGACGCAGTGTTACCATACAAAAACACCGCAGGCGGATGGACAGATGGAAAAAAACAGAGTATAGATGATAATTGCAAAAGGGGGAATTTTTGCTCTGAAGTTACTGGGCGTATTATTCAACAAGGTGATTAACCTCTTCAGACAGACAGACGTCTCTTGATATCAGGAACGTTTAATTTCTAGCCTGCGTTGATATATATTTGACTGTATTGTGCAATACAGCATTCACATACACGAATTATGAATGCGTAATTTCAAGTTTTACAGCAGACGGTTCGATTCCTTGAGGATACACGGAAATACACGTTCAGGCGCGCACATGCACACATGCAAATATATTATTTGTGTATGTATATATATATATATATATATATATATATATATATATATATATATATAATTTGTGTCAGTGTGTGTCGTATGTGTGTGTGTGTGTGTGTGTGTGGGTTGTGTGTGTGTGTGTGTGTGTCTGTACGGCGTTCCAGATGCCTCAACCATCCTGTATGTATATATATATCTATATATATAATTTATATATATATATATATTATATATATAGATATCCGTATATGACACCTGTCTCTTCACATTCAGCTGACAAACTGAAACGTATTGCACTCTATGCATATTAGCATATCACGTCACATTCCATTGTTCAACATTATATTTTGACGTTGACTATTTGTAACCGTTACTCTCTTCAGAATATCCCATATGTAAACTTCCATCCACATAATAGCTTGTCCCTTAGTGTCTTTGAAGTGCAACGATGTCATATATGCCACGATGCATTTTAAAAGCTAGTAAGCAAATGTCACTAATGTTATGATGCTTTAAAAGTTGGGTATAAAGGGTTCCTACCACTTGTTATGCAGCAATATCAAAAATAAGAAAATTAAGTAACACTAACGAAGGCAGCACTTTGTCTACCATCTTGCATAATTAAACGCAAAACTCGAGAGAAAAATAACTGACTCATCTTTACGGAATGTTGTAAAAGTTATTGATTAACGTTACAGACGTATGAGCCTCCCAATGGTGGTTCTCACAAGTTCTTAAGTCACTTGCATAACGATCTTAAAGTTTTTGATTCAAAGCGTGAGTTTTTAGTAGGATGAGGAGATGGCCAAATCCACAAAGCAATATCAGCAAATATTTCGCTTCAAGTCTTGGATATTTTTCCAAGATATTTTAACCCATAGTACAAAATAGAATTTTCAATCAAATCATCCTGATAATCATTGAAAGTTAACCCTAACAAAGATTATCGTTTTGGTCAAGTTTCATTTAAACTATTAATTTAAAATACTTTCATTGAAATCTCTGTCTCTGTCTCTCTCTCTCTCTCTCTCTCTCTCTCTCTCTCTCTCTCACATACAAACACACAAACACTATATATATATATATATATATATATATATATATATATAATATATATTATATATATATATATATGATATATATAATATGATATATATATATATCCCTTTCGTAGTTGCTGGTATTCTTGAACACCTCATCATAGCAGCTGAAATGCAAAGACGTCTTGATAAACGACCCAAATACAAAGGCGAGAAGGTAGGAAGATACACTATCATAGCACAGACCGGCAGGTGCAGGAATGCAGCGAAGTAGGTCCATCATGAGGATTACGATGGTAATCTCCTGTGCATCATCGCAGGATTATTCACTACAATGCAATTCCCAGAGGGAGGACTGAAGAATTCATTGGCCAGGTGTATATTCCCGTCTCCCATTGTCTTTAAGAAATTCAATGGAATGAAAAATTTAAGCATTTGTTTACGTGAATCAATCTTTCCTCGATTTGGAAAATCTCAACTGTGTCTAAAGTTTAGGATATCTTAAATTATATATATATATATTATATTATATATAATATATATATTTATATATATATATATTCATACTATATATAAATAATATTCACTACACATATATATATTTGATATGGATATATATATATATATATATAATATATATATGTATATATATATATATATATATATATATATATATAATATATATAATATATATATATTCAAAAGTTACTAGTGAACTATAGTCCCACTCCATTATGTGAACCATTCAGAACGCATTTGAATGTTTAATGTCACCAAATGTTAAAGAATAATGTGTAAAGTGAGAAGCTGACAGTGCATAATATATACGTCTTGAACTGTATTTGAAAAATGCAACTATCTCACGAAGATAGTTCAATACTCTTTTTTTCTTGGCCAATTAATTGGCCAAGACAAAAAGAGTTTTGAACTACTAGAGAAATTTAAAGTAATTAATCCTAAATTACCCTACTTTTATGGCCTTCCCAAAACTCACAAAGACAATCTTCCATTCAGACCCATC
>NC_061109.1:31305932-31310932 GCF_015104395.2 Macrobrachium nipponense
ATATATATATATATATATATATATATATATATATATATATATATATATATATATATATATATATATATATATATACATATTATATATATATATAATCATCATTTTCTAGCCACTTCTCTACAATGCCATTCTGCGTACGGCTCCACTAGGTATTATGGGATTATAGTTCCTAGAAGGGTTTGTGCAATTACCTACCCCAGCAACTGGCAATAATGGAAAACAAAAAAAGAATATAGCCAAACAAATACTTTTTCTTTCCAACTTTGGATTGTTCTGTGAATTTCACTGACAGGCCTCTGGAAGCGGAAACAAAAATTTCAAAAGCTTACGCATGTAAGCATAAACGCATCCTCATGAACTATAGTCCCCCCCCCCCCCCCCCCCCCCAAGAATTAAAAATTATATTCCAGTCCAAAGCAAAATAAATAAATGGACCGTTTTAATGTTTGAAATTCGCCTTGCAATATACCCGGACTTGAGTGCTTGAATAAATAATTAAGAGATTTAGATTGGTGAAATAAGGGAGTTTGTGAAAACTGTTCGTGGAAGATGTAATGATTATTTTATTATTATTATTATTATTATTATTATTGTTATTATTATTATTATTATTATTGAGCATATATGTTTTTCTCTTTTACCATATAGGATTTTCTTAATTACTACTTTCACATGTATTTATTGTAATAGTTTTATTCGCAATTCCCGCGGAAATGAAAAATGAGGCATCTCTTGCTTCTTACTGTGAACTATTCTCTCTCTCTCTCTCTCTCTCTCTCTCTCTCTCTCTCTCTCGTCTCTCTCTCTCTCTCTTGTTATTCTTATTGATAATCGATTCCCGGCATTATTCCGCTGCATGACTAAAGATCGTCTACTAATATAATTTATTCTCATTTTTATGGTTCATGAATACATCATTATCGATGAACTCATTTTTTAACAACGTTCAGAAGTAAATGAAAAAAATAAAAACGTAACATTTTCCTGGTACATCTTCGTTAGAACGATACATCACCTGAGGCAGACAACGGATAATTCGATTCATCTCTTCATTCAATATCTTTTTTTTTTTTTAATGACGCAATACATATTGAAGGGCGATGAATATTTATACCTGTGTAATAATAGCGCTGTAAAGAAACATCTTTTTTTATATAATTCATTTGTTACCACAACTTACCAAAATGACACTCCTAGGTGTTCAGGGAATAACAAAGATAGCGTTCGCAGCATTTAAGTGCAAAAAATGAAGATTATTTCCCAAGCAAAATATCATTTCACGTAACTAAATACACATCGCTTCTCTCAATGGAGGAAAGTTCGCCACACTAGTGTTTCCTCTTCTTCATTAGCGTTTGAATCCTTAAATCTTTTCTGGTAAGATTTATGAGCGACAACGCACAATGCATTAACATATTAAATGCACACCGTGCACCTTTAATGAAATTTATATAATTACATACACACACACACACACACACACACACACACATATATATATATATATATATATATATATATATAATATATATATTTATATTATTATATATATATATATATATATATATTATATTTATATATATATCTACTATATATATATATATATATATATCTTTTTGTATATATATAATATAATATATTATCTATTATATATATCTATATATATATACCTATATATACTATACTTTGTATATATATAATATTTATATATATATAATATATATATATAATAATATATATACCTATATACTATTATATATATCTATATATATAATATATTAATTATATTATATATAATTGATATATATATATTTATAATATATAATATATATTATATATATATTTATTATATATATTTCTCACTTACACAATTGTTCTGTGCATTACTAACAGGACCTCATTGAATGTGGATGGTAACAAGCGGAGATATTTATCTTTAAAAGGGTTGCAAGCTTTCCTGGACTAACGTTAGTTCCCATTGTCGAATCCACAGATACTTGACAATAAGGACTGCTGGTCCAGGAAAGCCCGTAACTTTTTTCAATAAATATCTCCGCTTCATGCCATCCAGTTTCAATGAAGTCCTGGTAGTCAAAAAAAATATATATGCATATATATGTAAAGGCTACAGGTCTGCAATAAGGTATGTTTGATGATCATAGGGTGGGAGATCAACACACCAGTCTGCAGCTCTCTAGACTCAGTAGTTTTTATGATCTGAGGTCGGACAGAATCGCCGTCTCAATAATTTTCTTCTACACAAAACTAAAACGGATGATTCTTATAAGCCGAAAGTTCTAGGAAATTAAGGACTCAAATACTGGAGAAATGACCTATAAGGTGAAATCATGAGCTGTTTATTGATTGAAATCATACGACTGAAGACCTGTTCACGTAAAAGCATACATGTATATGACGATAATGCATAGGTATCTTACGTTATAACCAAGAGAATGTTTGCGAAAACGCGCACACACACACACATATAACGTAAGATGCCTATGTATTATCGTCATATACATGTATGCTTTTACGTATATATATATATATATATATATATATATATATATATATATATATATATATATATATATATATATATATATATATATATATATACATAGCACCTATACTATAGCACCGGTGTGGGTACCAAAACACAGGCAAACACCGGGCCGTGGCTGAAAGTTCCTTGGGCTGCGGTGGAGTTTCATATACAGCATTATACGCTGTACAGAAAACTCGATTGCACAGAAGAAAATTCGATGTATAGTTTACTTGTATATTCTTTAGCTTTGCTCTATTTATGAGCATTTTACCGAAATGTGACATCCTCTTCCTCCTTCCCTTGCAGGTTGCACAGTTGAAGCCCTAAAAGTGAAGGCGGTGAATGTTCCGTCGCATCAAGTCACAGGGGCCTCTGTGGAGTTGGAGTGCCACTATGACCTTGAGGGGGACGACCTGTACTCTGTCAAGTGGTACAGAGGCCAACATGAGTTCTTTCGCTACGTCCCCGGGGATAGTCCGGCTGTCCAGATTTTCGACCTCCCAGGAGTGGCTGTTGATGTGAGTGCACGACCTTCTCAGTTTATTCATTATTATTAGATGAGAAATAACTTAAATGTATAAATTTTTTGACGCTATTCCAGAATGGCTTATTCTCAAAGGTATCGTTTAAGATGCGTAGGTCGCTGGGTACAACAGCTATTCTATATCTATATAAAATCTCCCCATACTTTTCGTATTGCACCTATATACGTTAAACATTCATGTACGTTTCACCGTATTCCTGTCTGAAACACCATTCTCAATAATAAGTAATGTTGGCTTTAAATGACCAGAGTTATATATATATATATATATATATATATATATATATATATATATATATATATATATATATATATATATATATATATATATATATATATATATATATATATATATATATATATATATATATATATATATATATATATATATCCTAGCCACAATAATTCTCAGACTGTGTTCTTTAATATAGAAGTTATTGTTCATATTTAGATACTGTAGTCAACATGACTACACGTCCGCTTATTCTGGGTGTGAATCTGTAATAACCAGAAGTGTTTTGAAATATGAAATGCAGTAAAAAACGCAATACATCCCGTGCATTTTTAAGTCAAGGCGATTAGAACAAACGGGAAACGTACGACAAATAACGTTAAGTTGTATTTCCTGGAATTAATGATAGAAAAACATGGACGGATTCATGAACGC
Organism: Macrobrachium nipponense; assembly: GCF_015104395.2. Taxonomy (NCBI): domain Eukaryota; kingdom Metazoa; phylum Arthropoda; class Malacostraca; order Decapoda; family Palaemonidae; genus Macrobrachium; species Macrobrachium nipponense. Next base: position 31,309,692 of record NC_061109.1, read on the forward strand.
CGGTCTGTTTACCTTTCGTTCCTGTTGGGGATACGCCGTGTCCAGATTTAGATGGCTCTTTAAAGGTCAATGGCATATGAAAACAGAGTGTGTATTTGTAGCGTTGGGCCTAAACTTTAACATCGTTGCAATCTTTATTTCTGTTGAATGTTCCACCTCAAGAATGTAACCAGTGGCACCTGGGGTCCTCATTTTTTTTATGAGGATATTATAAGCGACCAAAAGGAAAAATAGTGAACATTTCAGATTTGTGCCTGTAAATACATTGAGAAATGTTATTGTTAGAACGACTAATATGTAGGCATGCACACCCACAATATGTACATATATACATACATACATACATACAAACACACACACAGACACACACACACACATATATATATATATATATATCATATAATATATTATATATATATATATATATATATATATATATATATATATATATATTGTGAGGGTGTATATGGACGTTCCAGGTATGCATACAGTGTCTTTACACGGACAAATCTGAAATGGTTACCATTTTTCCTTTTGGTCTCTTATAATATTCTTATTAAAAACAAACGAGGATCCCAGGTGCTATTGGGTATGTTCTTGAGATGGAACATTCGACAGAAATAAATAGCGCATCGATATTAAAGTTTAGGTCGAAATGTTATGTTGACCTCTTCTTTTCAACGTCGATGAAGTCCCTGTACTATATAACAGAAAAATATCTTCTTTTCTTTCAAAGACAGCGCCATTCGCACACTTTGCGAAACTTCTTAAAAGTAAAACTCTTGCAGGTCTAACATCTTGGTTTACCTTTATTGCAAGTTCTTTTAGAAGTTTCTGTTATGGTTCTTCTAGCAGTTCTCAATTACAGTTATTTATAAACATGCAGTAAACAATCTCTACAAGAGTAAAAACTTTGAAATCACTAGTATGACGGTATTCATTTTTCGCTGTGCATATTTCAATGTCTTCTATTGATAATGCTGTGCACATGCCGCTGGTATATGTAGCGCACTAATACAGTAATATGGTCAAAATATGATTTTTCCGTTAATTTCCCTTGAGATCATCTTCAGATTATTTCCTAACGAAATGATAAGATCTGTCGTAGGGATAGTGTTTTATATCTTGAGTCAGCAGTTAACGCAAGAGAGGCTAATTGGTGGGATAAAACTATATATATATATATATATATATATATATATATATATATATATATATATATATATATATATATGTATATA
>NC_061109.1:31318432-31328432 GCF_015104395.2 Macrobrachium nipponense
TTACAGAACGCGAGCAATTGTATCGCGCGAAAAGTACATGTGTCGCTGTAACCCGCACTTCAATTAACCCCAGGATATAGAAGCGATGTGACACTCGTTATTGTTCATGAATTTTATTTTATCATTTCTTTTTTACTCTCTCCAACGAAAAGAAATTAATATGTGTGAACACGGGAACAATCATAATGATCTCTGAAAATATAAAATGATTCTCGTCGCATGGGAAAATGTGTCTTTTTCTGTGACGCAAAAGATTGCTCAAAAAGATTTCGTGAATAAGATAATTGCCCGGTACCTCCGAGCAATAGATGGCAAACAAAGAGGACTAAAAAGATCCCAGTTTTTTTTTCTATCAAAAGAATGGAAGAAAAGATTGCAAAGAAAAAAAGGTAAAGAAAGGCAGACGTATAACTCTGATAGCCAAAATGAGAAAAGGTCTGCTTCTGAAATTTTCAAAATCTCAAATTGTTCACCAGGGGCCGCTTGAGGTGCTGGTACGACGAAGTAGCGCAGAGAGAGAGAGAGAGAGAGAGAGAGAGAGAGAGAGGAGAGAGAGAGAGAGTTGTTGCATTGTGGGTGCGAGGGAAAAGGGGGGTCGGGGCCGGTGGTGGGTGGAGTTTGCACTGAAGTTGACTGTGGGCGGAGTAGGATCAGAAAGAGCCTCACCCCGCCTCCTCCCTAGCATCTGGGGAGAACGGGATGAAAGGTCCCTAACAAAAATAACAGGAACATTGAGATTAAAGGGCTGCAATTACGGGCCAAATGGCAGAACACCTACCGCCCCCCAAGACCCCCACACTCCGGAGTTTTCCTGGAGGTTTTATACCCGCGGTTTGCTCTCCTGCATATTTAAGACCTCGTAAAACTGGGAGGCAAATGCTTTTCGGGGGAACGGGGAGAGAGAGAGAGAGAGAGAGAGAGAGAGAGAGAGAGAGAGAGAGGCCTGTGCGCCCCTGCCTGCTCCTTGTTTCCATCCCTTGGGACTTGAGACAGTAATTTGCAGGTGCAGAGAGAGAGAGAGAGAGAGAGAGAGAGAGAGAGAGGAGAGAGAGGGGGGTAAGAGGGAGAGAGAGAGGATGCGCGTAGGTTTTCCTCTTGTTTCTGTCACGTGGGAGTCGAGATAGTAATTTGCAGGTGTAGGAAAAGGGAGAGAAAGGAGAGATGAAAAAAGTTACAGAAATTTATTGAATGGATATATACAGGGTGTTTCGAAATTAGAGGTCCCACCCCCCCTCTACAGCATAAACTAAAATTCATATGGAGAAAAACAAAAGTAATTAAGAACAAGTATTTATTTAAGTTTCTCTCTGAGTATTTAATATTTTGTATGGCCTCCATCTTCCTGTACCACAGTCTGCATTCTTGAGGGGTATGATTTCAGCAAATCGCAAAAAAGCTGAGACTCAGACTCCATTTCCCTGAGCACTTCGGTCACCTCTCTTCGCAGGTTTTCGAGGCTTGGTATACCATCTAGTTCACCGTGCGCGCTTCAACACGATCCTTTAAGATACTACCAATGTTTTCACACACATTAAAGTCTGGGGAGCTACCTTGAAATTCACTTGACGAGAAGAAATCGATACCACTGTTTCGAAGCAGCTCCTGTGTCTGAAGAGTCTTGAAACATGGTGCTTTATCATACAAAAATGTGACTTCTGCAACAAATAACACATTTTCAGGATCTTTGAGGAAAGGAAATACTCCACCAGTAAGCACAGTATCTCTGAAGTATTCGCCATTCCCTGACTGTCCTTTTTCTTTGATGAGCCACATTAACCATTTGGCTGTGAAACAGAAAAATTACCAAACATTCAGGCAATTTCACAACTTGGCGATAGCACTTGTCATCGCTGATATCCTCCAAATTTGCAGCCCAAATCATGTCATATGGATTTGTTCCAGTTTCTCTTAACAAATACAAGAAATGTAAAATGGGGGGGCTCCTCTAAATTTCGAAACCACCCAGTATATAGTTATATATAATATATATATATATTATCTATATATATAGCTATATATATATACTATTATATATCATAATTAATATATATATATATCTATAATATATCTATAATTATAGCTATATCATATATATAATAATATATCTATATAATGTATATATATATATATATAATATTTGCTGAACTTTTAAAGGACTCAAATTAAGGGTATTCACCCATTCCCTGGACTGTCTTTTTACTTTGATGAGCTACATTAACCATTTGGCTGTGAAACAGAAAAAATTACCAAAACATTCAGGCAAGTTTCACAAACTTGGCCCCGATGATAGCACTTGTCATCGCTGATATCCTCCAAATTTGCAGCCCAAATCATGCCATTTTTATGATTTGACTTTTTTGACTGTGTAAATGAAGAATTCATCTGATGCGGCAACATGGAGAAAGTCAGCTTCATACCAATCTTTAAGAAATGTACCACAAAACCATGCACAGTCCTCTCCCTGTTGCTGAACGATGTTGGGCTTGCTGATAACATGAAATGGTTTGATACCAGATTTTTGTCAACTCATGATATACAGCACTATAACTTCTCTTCTTTCCCCTTTTTGTTTCTAGTTCAAGCACCAATTTAGATAAAGACTTTCTTGGTCTACCCACAGCCTCAGCTATGATGTCTTTTGACTCCAGGCCATCCAAGATTCTCACTCTTTTTGCAATGACAGTCATATGGATTTTTGTTCCAGTTTCTCTTAACAAATACAAGAAATGTAAAATGGGGGGGTCCTCTAATTTCAAAACACCCAGTATATAAATATCCTTAATACAGACAAAGAGAGAGAGAGAGATGGCAGTAAATATATCTACAAATCAGAAACACAATTTAGCATTGCTAGAAATGCCAGGCAAATATTTTAAAAGATTCGGCCATATAGATAAAGTTTCAAAAAGTCCACTTTTAAGTTGCATCAATCAACATAAGCGCGGGCGTCCACGTGTTCAGGCTTCCAGGAAGAAATCAGGGTTGGATGAAGAGAGAAGATTTCCAGAGAATGTTAAAAGTTGATATAAATCAGAATTACAAAATAGGAACGAGAATCATTTTCAACGATCACATTCTGCATCATGTCAAATTTGTCGTTGGAGCGAACTTCAAAATGATTTTGTTTTGTTCATGAAAAACCTGAAAAATGTTTTATTTGAAATAGATATAAAAGCTCTCTAACAACAATTTCCGCGCTAAGTTTTGTCTGTATTAAGGATATCTATGATCAAGGGCATAATATATTTCGAGAACTTGAGAGAAAGAGAGGGTGAAGAACTAAAACAGTCTACCTGCATTGATTAAAGATTTAAAAAATATGTCAATGAAGGGTTAGGCATCGTTCAATGCGCTTATGGTTAGTGTCTCTCCTCTCCCTCACATACAAACACACACACACACACACACACACACACACACACACACACATATATATTATATATATATATATATATATATATATATATATATATATATATCATATATATATATATATATATATATATATATATATATATATATATATATATATATATTATTATATATATGTGTGTGTGTGTGTGTGTGTGTATGTATGTAATAGTATATAGTATATAAGTAAAGTAAATATAAACATTATATATATATATATATATATATATTATATATATATATATATATATATATATATAATTATATATATAATATATATATAATATACATATATATATTTCGCCAAGGATCACTTACCTATTGCAAAAAAATAACATTTGCAACAATGAAATTAAGTAAAATCCTTTTCTATAATGCAGATAGTCAACTACTCATCAATGGTAAATAATTCACTATAACCTTCCCTCCATTCGTCAGACCGATTCAGCTAACCCTTCCGTTTCTCAGGAGACTCAGACAAGCGCCTTTGTAACAACTGGACGACCGCTCTCTCATGGTAATCAATTTCATATGTCCGCCTACTTGGCGGACGCCATTACCTCTCGTTATTGGGGCCTCAAAAGGATTCTAATGATGGCATTTGGATTACCCTGCTTTAAATAGATACCTTAGGGCAACTTTCCCATTGAAGAGGTTCGCGTAAACAGTTAATGATAATGTCCACGGAGAAAACAGGTTCTAGCTACGTTATTAGACTCTTCGCGATATGTACATATTGGGAAGAGAGATATCCTTGAAAGCGTCGCAGGATCTTACTTATGATGCAATACCTTGCTTGCTTGGTTATTCAATCTACGAGAACACCTTACATGTGACAGCTGAACTAAATGTCGCATTCTTTGTGATTATTGATGAATCATTCACAATGTTTGTCCACAGTGACTTTAACCTGGATGATTATTTACTGTAGATATATTTTCCTAGTTCTTCCAGTGTTATTACTTTAATATTGTTCAAAGAAATGAAAAAGAAAAAATTCAGAATTTCATGATTTTTAATCATGATGTATTATGAACTTGCTGGTGTTTGCGAAAAATACATTAGTAAACGAGGATACTGAAAAGCAAAATCCCTAATTCTGAAATAAGTAAACATCAAGAACTACATTGTACTTTTTCAATAGAAACCGTTAAAATTCCGAGTAATTAGTGAGAAACACCAAATCGCTATCTAAAAGAAAGATGAGACTATAGAAAGTATACGTGAAACCATTAGAACATTCACACAAACGGAATCTATAAACAATCAATACACTCAACTCTTCTTAACTTATCCATTTTAGTGTTCTGAAAGGAAAACTATTGTATCGGCTTTGTCTGTCCGTTTGCAATTTTTTTCTGTCCGCCCTCACATCTCTAAAAAAACACTGTGGCTAGAAGGTTGTAAATTGTTACGTTGATCATCCACCTCCAGTCATCAAACATACCAAATTGAATGCCCTCTAGCCTCAGTAATTTTTATTTTATTTAATGTTAAAGTTAGCCTTGCTCATGCTTCCGGTAATGATATAGGCATGACCACCACCTGGCCGTGGTTAAAGTTTGATGGGCCACGGCTCATACAGCATTATACCAAGACCACCAAAATATAGATTTTTTTTCGATGCCCTTGGTCATACGCTGTACAGAAAACTGGATTCTTTGGAGCCTTTTTTACTTGTTTGGTAATAAGTTCACTCTTTTATAACTACGTTTTAACCGGCTCTCCTATCCTCTCTTTAGGGGCAGAGATCAAAAATTCAAACAGCCTGACCTATATTATCACATATAGAAGCAGATCAGTCTTATTAGGCTGATGATGAGCGATGTAGTTTGGATATTTTTATTAATTAACTCACCATCAAAAGTAAAGCAAATGACATCAGAATTATTGATTTGCTGACTGTAAAGAAGCAAATGATTGATTTCTATGATCTTTTTTTATCTATCAAACGTTCTTAACAAAACCAGTGAGTACAACAGTTTTGAATGGGTTCTTTTGAATGAAAGAAAAAATACACTTTGATGATATCAAACCATTTCTCTGCCAGCTTGCTTTTGAAGGACTTCTATTAGTATTGATATCCTACAGAAGAATTTACATGTCCAGTAATTAACTAAATTCACTCAGAAATTATAAAGAAAATTTAAGGTAGTACATATATACACATTTATATATAGTTTGCACCCTCTAGCCTCAGTATTTTTTTAAGATTTGAGGGCGGACAGAAAACAGTGCAAACGGACAGACAATGCCGGCACAATAGTTTATATATATATATATTTATATATATATATATATATATATATATATATATATATATATATATATATATATATATGTATATATATACATATGTGTGTGTGTGTGTCTGTGTGTGTGGAGAGAGAGAGAGAGAGAGAGAGAGACGAGAGAGAGAGAGAGAGAGAGATGACATACAATGCTCAGTAGCTCATGCGAAAGCACAAACTGGGACATGAACTTGGACCTCAGCGATGGTGACAATGTGAACGCGTCTTGGGGGTGATTCGATTCCCTGTTAACACGGGCTTCATCCCTTAATTCCCAGGTCGAATTACAGAGCTTAGCATAATCGAGAAATTGATGGGAGGACGGTTCTCACGGAATCGAGCCAGCCTACTTTTCCTGAAATGCGTACCGAACCCGCGTTCTCTGTCCCCTCTTGCTGCAGGTTCTCTCCTTAATGTTACAAGAAAACATATCATAGCATGTATTCATTATATGTAAATTTGAGCATTCTACATATTTTCACGTTGAGTTTACTTACAGCACACAGAGTACAAAGATGCCAAATACAAATAATGAAGGCTTCACCGTGCACAAAAATAACTGCATAAAAAATAAAAAATAAAATCTGAAATTTAAAGCAAATGGACAGGACTATAATTAAGTTACGCAGTAATATAATTTTCAACGGTGTAGAGGAAGAGCTTGAAATTACAATGAAGCATGAAAATGTTTTTATTTCGCCTTTGCCTTTTCATAACTATACAGTACTTACTGCACTTTCTCTTTAGAAGAGTTTGCAGAAATGTGAAAAGTTCTGTTAAGGACATCGAACTTTCAGGAAAGTTTTTACTGTTTTTCTCAAGCTTTCCCTACCTGACGTTTCATGGAGCTGTGATACGTTACGTACCAAATTCTTTATAAACTTCAAATCTTTGAATAATAAAATGATAATAGTAAAAAATATAGAAAATAAGAATGATACTTTGGAAAGGTATCATTCATAAATTAATGTATATAATATATATATATATATATATATATATATATATATATTATATATATATATATATCTATATATATATATATATATATATATATATATATGTGTGTGTGTGTGTGGTGGTGTGTGTGTATATGTAAGTGTTACATATATGTGAGGAATGTGTGTGACATTCCATATATAAAAAATAAAAACTATGTTGTTAATTAAACCAATGACCCAAGGGGTCATATAGGAACTTGCAGGAGTGTGATAAACATTTTTAATGAAGTGTTGACAAAGCCTTGACGTTGCTTGTGTCGGCATCCTGATTTGTAGACACCTGTAGTCATCATATCCATTGTTGGCTTTTGCTTGAGAAACCATGTTGACGCTCTACCCACAAACCGTGCTACGTGACTTTTGGCTCATGTTCATCTGTGTGGTATGTTCGTATGCTGAGCTAAGGTTTGTTCTCCTATGGTTTTGTAATTGTATTGTATCTCATACTTCAACTAGCACTCTTCACTTGAAGACCTATCAAAACCTTCTCCGTATCTCTCCACGATGAAAGATAGAAGAATATATCTTATTTGTATACTCTGTGTTTCAACGACTCAACCTCTACTTCAGAAGGAAGCCATTGAATGAAACTTAAGAAATATCACCACAGCCGATGAGACTGAGTCAATGATGAGGAGTAATTACCCAACGACATCTGCTTTGCAGATCAAAAGAACAACCTAGTGCCTCGTTTGTAAATATAATACGAGAGCACTGAAATATATATAAATATATATATATATATATATATATATATATATATATATATATATATATATATATATATATACATAGAAAAGGGTTGCTATCAACAGGAAATGACCAAATAGGTATAACGGTAAAACTAGTAAATATGAATTATAACAAAGCCTAATCCAAAAGAGTTCCTATTTCATTGTAATTTCAAGCTCTTCCTCTGCACCGTTGAAAATTATGTTAACTTCATAACGTAATTATATCCCTGCCCATGTACTTTATATTTCAGATTTTTTTAAGCTATCATTTTATATGCAAACTGAAACCTTTATTAATTTGTTTTTTTCCGTGTTTGTGTGCTGTAAGTAAATTCAACGTGAAAATATTTAGCATGCTCAAATTTATATATAGCAAATAAATTTTCCAACAAACCAAAAGTACAACTACACGAAGCAATACACGAGGGTAAAAACTTGCAAAAATAAAATTCTATATGCACAAATCTTCAATGGTAAACCTTCTCTTGAGAATGGAATAGTAAACCCTGATAAACGACGTTGTTTCCATTACTATAAACGCATAATATACAAAACCCTATGGTAACACTGAAATTGACAGATACTGACTCAAAATAAGTGATAAATTCTTACCAATCGGTGTTAGTCCTAGGAAATAATAAGGCTTGTCTACTGAAAAATTTTCTTTTTGGTTCACGATTGAAAAAAGAATGAAAAGACAATACATTCTACTGCAGAAGAAGATACACCAAAGTACGTTCAACCATACATAATCCATCCACGAACATAGACACACATGCACGTATGTAAACACCCACACACACGCACACACACCTACATGAATAGACTGGCATAAATCAACCAACTTTTAGGCAAAGTTTTACGTGCTATAACCCTATGCAAATGGCTGACTCGGTTTGGAAATTCCAGTGAAACGGTTTTTTGATTTATTTATTTATTTATTTATTTGTTTCAGCTTTTTTTTTTCACCCGACAAAAACTCCATACATGCAAGAGCCTCATGCACTGAGGATCAAAGACCCATGAATTCGTTATTTACATAAACAACATGGGCAAAAGGCTGGACTTGGAAATGTATGCAAATCAATTTGATTTTTTTTTCCTTTTCCATTTTACTCTTATTTCGTATCGCTTCTACTCTCATTCTTGCTCACGCAGCAAAAGGTGAATAAATGAAAAATGAATTAAAACTTCACAAATTACTGATACATCTCAATATACGCAGGAAGTACTGCATAACCTTTTTTTATGAATATAGATCACAATAAAACCATGAGTTTCCTTCCTCTGTACAATACCTCTTCATTTACCTCTACTAAGGGATTCAGAGTCGATGAAACAGTTTTTCGGCAACAACTTTTTATAAAGCATCGAATAGAGGTGAAAGTTGGCAAGTGTATATTTTATAACCCTCCCTAATTTTTGCAGTTATTATCTAGTACCTAAGTTCAATAGTTCTGGTACCTACTTATCTTCACTGTGGCTCTGCCCACTTGCCGATGACATTCACTAACTGATCCTAGGCTTCATCGATATCAGTGAAGGCGAGCAGGATTTGTCATCGTCCCCTTCATTGCATTAACATGTTCAATCATTTTATTATTATTATTATTATTATTATTATTATTATTATTATTATTATTATTATTATTATGTGGAGGTTTCCTGGCAACTTCCACAGCAGTTGTTGGGACCATGGCCAAGATAGACCAAGAGAAACAAGGTCTACCCAACTGGGTGGGTTAGTCTCCGTAGGTGATGACGTATCTTAGAGGTACCTACCTGCTCATCACGACCATTCACTAGCTAATGCAACAAGAAAGTAGACAAAGCTCCGCCCACATCGGAACTAAGTTTGTTTGTTAGCTTGGAATTCTTCCATTTTCTCATATTCGTATTGTTCCTACTTTACAAATAATTCAGTGTATGTAATACATTTACGTAATGAACTAGTCAGTGGCTCATTTGTTAGACCCACGTCTACTCAGGGCGGGAATACAAAAAGAGAATCCGTTTTTTTTTTTTCTTACCTCAGGTTTCATAACCTTCTATTTACTGCAGCAGGAGATGAATGCTCCAAGCAACTATTACCCATTAAAAAAATAATTACATATTCACGTTATAGTAAATCTTGCCATAGTTCTCGCTTGTATACAAAGTAGCAAGCCGTAGCACAAACGCAGTCTTGCAACCACGGGGACAACTCCATATCCTGCTGGTCATTATCGAATTTGTTGAAGCCTAAACTGCGTTGGTGACTTACTGCCTAACTGGTGGATGGACGGAGCTTCATGACGTCATATCATGCTTACTTCACGAATGGTTTTAGATTGTTTGGTGATTTTCTCTATTCCGGCATCAGTGACTTCATTTTACTCTATAAATATCAAAAGTATCGAACTTAGGTACTAAATAATGATTGCAAAAATTAGGTAGGGTTATAAGATATACCCTTGCCAACTTCTACTGTTATCCGATGCTTCAATCAAAAGGTGTTGCCGAAAAACAGCATTTCATCGGCTCTGAATCCCTTAGTAGATAGAATATCGTTCTTTCAGCTAGT
>NC_061109.1:31335932-31355932 GCF_015104395.2 Macrobrachium nipponense
CTGGATCGAATACCTACATTTATCGGTATGATCCCTTATGTTGGAAAATTCGGGATTCGAAAGCTTAGTGCCAGTTCTATAGCTGATAGCTCTATGACTGTCGATTCGGACCTTGAGTAACCTATGTGTCGATCCAATATAGGTTCCTCGATTACATCGAGGACAAGTAAACTTGTAAATGACACATGAGGTCATCAATGGATCCAAAAACGGTCCTTGAAGTTGAAAAGGCTACCGATATTCAGTGGGTTTGTAGGTATAATTTTGATTTCATGGCAGGAGATGACCAGACATTAAAGCGTGGAGTTCCTTATATAAAGTTGTATTATGAATAAAAGGAAGGCTAGCATAGAACGGTAATTTAGGAACGTGAGGAGTAGGATGACGTGGAACAAAAATATTATTTAAAAATTTGGAGACATGCTTAAAGAACAACTGGGTGGGAAAGCAGTTGCTGTTAAAATATTTTTGCAAGAACGTGACTTCATTGTGAAAAAGATTGCCAACTAGAAGACAAACGCAAAGGCCGGTCGGAATGAAGCATGGTTAATAAGGCATTTATCTTAAAATCAAGAGAACAAAAACTATAAAAATTTGTACCAAGACCAGTGAATGTCTTTTTTTCTAAAAACGGAAGTTGAGAAGCCATGAGAGGGAGAGCGTGTAATTAAAATATCTAAAAAAGGCAACTGATTGTTGGTTTCGTGTTCAATGGTGAATTTGATGGTTTGAGGGTGAAATGAGTTGATGAAAGTAAAACCTCTCGGCGTCAAACCGACTTCTAAAGAGTGCAAACGTGTCGTCAACGTACCGTTTATAAAAAAGGGTGGATGGTAACTAAGGGGACAAGAATCAAGCATTTGCTCTTCCAGCGAGCACATGAAGCACTAAGCTTTCGAATCCCGAATTTTCCAACATAAGGGATCATACCGATAAATGTAGGTTATTCGGATCCCAGTAGTACAAAGACTTTCAGGTTTTGGGCAGAGCTTTCCAATCACAAGGTTTTAACAATTAATGAATCTTTGTTTATTAAAAAACTGGTCCCTTCACTGAACACCCATGCCACGTCTACACCTCTTTACCTCTCGTGAACTGCTTACGTTTTTTGTTAGTCCTTCCTCTGTCTTCACACTCAACGGTTGGTCCTTATTTGTGTTTTTAACTGTGATTGTTTTATTGTACTTTACATTGTGTATTTTAATATTGTAGCTTAATTTTATTGTACTAATCAGATATTGTTACTTTTTAGCTTGAAAATGAGGCCTGCTGGTTGGCTTCGAAACGTTGCAACTTAATAAATATGAGTTCCTTGACCTGTTGGTGTGCTTCCCCTACCTTCATTGTATAGTTGGGTTTAGAGAAAACCTCCGCCTGTTTAATATATATATATATACGTATATATATATATATATATATAATATATATATATATCATATATATATATATATATATATATATAATGTGTGAGTATCTTGATAAAGGTTTCCTTCGACTAAACGCATGTTGTATTTCCTGGAGAGCTTCCATTAAGCATCAGTAAGGAAAACTGGGCGTCCATCATTCGCCCAAGTAATACAGACACAGATTAGGGGCTGTCCAGGAAGAGTAAATCCTTTCGCCGGATCGTCGAGCGCTCCTAACGAAAAGAGGATGAAGAAGAAATCCATTAAGGCAGAAAACTGTCTCTTGCCGAAAGACGACCCAACAACAGCTCACCAGATTGGCGGAAATAAACCGCTCTTCCCCCCCCCCCCCCCCTCACAGGCCATGCCGCCAGCCCTCCCTCCTTCCTCCTCCTCCTCATCCTCCTCCTCCTCCTCCTCTCCCACTCCCCTTCTGGGGAAACTAAACCCCAGCCTAGCTCTTCCTAGACCCAGTCACCCTCCTCCCTCACTCCCGTTCTCCCGGCACCAATTGCACGCTGGCAGGACCCATTGTGTTCTTCCCTTATTGATAGAAAGAGATTGCGACTGGGCGTTGATCCTGTTTTCGTGTTCCGAACCACAATTTCTCCCAAAGATGCTGCTACGGAGGGCCTGATTGAGGGAGAACATTCCATTTGGAAGGTGGGTGGGGGGACGGGACCGATTACTTCTTTTCCACCTTAATTTCAGAGAGAGAGAGAGAGAGAGAGAGAGAGAGAGAGAGAGGGAAGGGGGTGGTTGCAAGGCAGTGAGCAATCTACTTACAATTCCGTGGTATGCATGTACATGAAACTAGCTATCCAAGCATAATACATGCATCCTAATACACGCACAATACACAAACATATATAGAAATATCTGATCAGTACTTAATATATGGAACCAATATCAAAGTGAGGATTCTTTCGTCGTTGCTCCCACTGTTTCTTAGTTTTTTTTACAATTATTATATATATATATATATATATATATATATATATATATATATATATATATATATATATATATATATATATATATATATATATATATATATATATATGTGTGTGTGTGTGTGTGTGTGTGTATGTGTGTGTGTGTGTGTGTGTGTGTGTGTGTGTGTGTAAATATCCTTTCATCTCCGCTATTTTCCGGATATAACAGAATTCTACCTCTATCATATCATCTGATCCGAAACATATTCAGAGCATTTTATTTTCCAAGGAAAATAAAATGTAGACTATTAATTCAACTTGATGTATATAAGATATTTATACCTGACTTAATGATATGAACATTTTATCGGAAGACTCACAATTACATTTATATGAAAAAAACTTCAGTAAAAGGTTTCAAACTTTTGAAAGTAGAAAATGAGAAATATAGTAGGAAATTTCTCATTTTTAGTTGGAACAGGATTTCTTCGTGAAGAAAAAGGTTCCATGGAGACAAACAGAAAAATATGCTCTTTGTACGTATTCGTCCGGCCTGATAATTACATTTAACTGTTCAACGGATAGAGAATACGTGAGATGATTTTTGGTGAATATAATAATAATAATAATAATAATAATAATAATAATAATAATAATTAATTATTATTATTATTATTATTATTATTATTATCATTATTATTATTATTATTATTATTATTATTATTATTATTATTATATCAGATTACTGAAGAAAATCCGAATTTCCTAATATTTTTTGACATACATGAACCCCCATCCTTTCAGTTTGAAAGAAGAATTGATTAAAAGGTCAATAATGTTCATATATCAACTTACTGACATAAAACCAGTGCTGAATAAGGTTGGTAAAACAGAAATAATAATTGGCCTAATTGTAAACATGTTTAATCTTTTCTTGTATCCACTCATTGCGTATCAGTCGAATCGAGAGCAAAAGGACGGAGAACTCATTTCAAGTTTTTTCATAACAGTGATTGACTTCATTTTTTCAGTGCTTATTCCGTATAAGGCGGCTAAAAACCAACACAAAAATTTACCTATAACTTGTAAAATATGCTACTGATTGTAACTGTACATTTTGCGGCGTCTGGTGGCTTCTGTGATTAAATGAAAAAATTTTAATTGCCTCAAAATTATTAGAGTAAAATATACGTCATTTGCAAAGAAGTACGGTTCAATTCTGAAAGTTTCAAAGCTAGAAAGAAAAATTTGCCGCAAAAGATCTGCAATGCAAAGTAAATGATTGCGCTTTGGGAATCCGAGGTTTGATTGATATCAATTTCATTTCTTGACTGCACTGATCTTCCGATATTATCTTCTTTTTTTATATATATATCCATGATGAATATATATATATATATATATATACTAGATATATATATATATATATATATATATATATATATATATGTATATATATATGATATATATATATATATATATATATCTATATACATATATACATACATACATACATACATCCATACAATATAACATATATATATATATATATATATATATATATATATATATATATATATATCATATATATATATATATATTATATATATATATATAGATATATATATAAATATATATATATATATATATATATATATATATATATATATATATATATGTGTGTGTGTGTGTGTGTGTGTGTGTGCATGTATACACAGACACACACACACACACACTCGTATATTTCAAAGCATTCCCTCTCTCCCCCAATCTCTTTCTCTCTCTGTCCCTTGTTTAACTTGAAAGGGCCGTTTCTCTTCCCACCTCCTATTCTGCTTCCTCTAACATTCTTCTTTTACAAGTTTATGCATTCATCTATTTCACGCCTATTCCCCCTCTCCCTCTCCCTCTCCCTCTCCCTCGCCCTCGTTGCGTTGTCCAATATTTCCTCCTTCAGTTTTCATTAATTTTTCTTTATACCTGGTATTCATTTTCCCGGGAGAATTCCTCCACTCTCTGGAGGTATTCTACCAATTTCATTTTCTTTTCGTCCCTCTCTCGTATGCATACGTGCGATGGGTAATCAGCATTTCTCCAGTTCGTCTTTTCATTCATCATTTTCTATTTTTTCCCGTCCATATTATTATCATCGAGCTCATCATGCTCAAATGCTTTTGTGTCTGTTTGCCTGTGTATCGCTTGATGTGTTCTTTGTTCAGAAAGTAGTAGGCTCTGCTCTGTTTTTACCTTTGCTTTTTATGAGTGCTCCTCTCTTCTGTTTGTTTCTACTCATTCGTTCAAGGTTCACCGATTTTCTATTGCCATTGTCATAATTTTTATTGCCTCTAGCTCTCTCCCTTACTCTGCTCTTCCTCTGTATATTACCACGTACAATTCTTCCAAAGTCATCACTTTAACAATATTCTCTCTCTCTCTCTCTCTCTCTCTCTCTCTCTCTCTCTCTCTCTCTCTCTCTCTCTCTCAGTCTCTCCTTTCCTCCTGTCTCTCTCTTTCTGCACTTCGTATAATGACCTTACACAATTATAACCATTGTCTCATTCCCGTCCCCCTATAAATCTATCCGTTCTCCATTTACTCCTATTACCTTATCATCCCATTTTCTTCCTCCTCTGTTATTGCCTTTTCCCTTCCTCACTCTGTCTTTAATGTCTCTGTTAATGTTCACTTTATCTCACCTTTCCTTCAGGTTGCTTGTTTAACAGTTTTATTATTATTATTATTATTATTATTATTATTATTATTATTATTATTATTATTATTATATATATATATATATGTGTGTGTGTGTGTGTGTGTGTGTGTGTGTGTGTGTGTGTGTGTGTGTGTGTGTAACCAGGAGATAATACGATTAGGGGAAAAGCATAAAACTTTAGTTCTTAGTTCCCTTGAATATTAGTCCAAAAGCTATCAATGTTTAGTTCAATATCAAGGGAGCCAAATCATCCACCCAATTTAGACATTTCTGGTGTTACTGATGTAACATGTACAAACATTGTAGGGGTTTAGATTTCCATTACCCAATTGGAAATACGATTAACAATACGATTAAGATGGCTACATGTCTGTCCGTCCGCACTTTTCTATCCACCTTCAGATCTTAAAAACTGCTGAGGCAGAGGGCTGCGAATTGGTGTGTTGATCATTCCCCTTCCAATCATCAAACACCAAACTGAAGCCCACTGGCTTCAATAGTATTTATCTTTATTTAAGGTTAAATTAACAATGATCGTGAGTCTGGCACTGCAACAATATAGGCCACCACTGCTGGCTGAGAGTTTCATACAGCGTTATGCACTGTACCTACAGAAAACTCGATTACGCCGAAGAAACTTGGCGCATATTTTACTTGCTCTTTTTTTATCCATCCTTAATGAGTTATTTTACCTAATACCGCTGGAAAAGAGTATCACATATGATCCCTCGTAGCTTCTTGCCAAAACAATTAATGAAAATCGGGACGCGAGCTGCGATCGACCCGAGACGTTGGCGCTCCCTTAATAAGCCTAGACTAAGCAGGAAACGTTAACCCAAACAGGGGAGTTCCGCCTCCTCCGACCGACGGAAAATCACATTCATAAGTAAAGACTGGTCCTGAATAGATTCCTGAGTAAGCTCTTGAAACTCCAAATAGGATACGAAGCCACAAAGAGGATTAGGATATCTCGACAGACCCCTTATTGTGACGTCAAGACAGTAAGCCGGTTGGCAAAACGTAAGACTACATTAGAATCTGTTTTGCCCTCACTCATTTTGCGGTCGGGATTTCTATCTGGCATTGCCGTGGCAGAGTGACTTCATTTGAGGAGCTGTCCTTGAGAAATGGGATTTTATTCCGGGTTGCGTGTGACTTCATTAGGGGAAGCGTCCGTTAGGAAATGGGAATTACTCGGTTGCACTGCGCTTGAATAAGTCTCATTAAGTATTCGGATTTGACTTATGGTCACAATCATGTGTATTTGTTTGGGACTATTTTTCTGCGCAAATGAATCTCATAGGATTTTATATGCGACGACGCTTGAGAGATTGTTCTTGTACAATTTGATTTTGAACACGTCTTTTACGGTGGTGACTTCGTTTGAGGAGCTGGTTTTGAGGGCTATGATTGCGTAGCATGTTGTTGATCTCTGTGGAATATAGAAATAGAATACAGAATTTGGGCCAGAGGCCAAACACTGGAAGCTATTTGGTTATTCAGCGCTGAAAGGGAAACTGAGAGTAGAAAGAGTTGAAATGTGTAAACACAGGGTGGAGAGTGAGGTGGAAGAGAGCGAATATGAAAGGAGGTACATAGCAGGAATGAAAGCTGCAATGACGGCACTACCTTGTTCATGATGGTATGTTCCTTCCCTTGAGGAACAGATTGTATTCATAGGTTTATGTTATATAGAATTAAATGATATTCCATTCAAGGTGATACGTGCCTTCGGTTGAGGAACTGCCTTGAGTAACAGGGTGTTATTATATTTCATTGAATGTGGTTTGATGATCTAATTGTGGAACTGTTTTCATGTATGGGAATCGAACTGGTTTCTATTACTAGATACATGCAAGTTTGGCCGCTCTTTTGAATGCGAAAAAATAAATATATAGATTACCTGCTCATTATATCTAAAGACCATTTTGATAAAAGTAAATCTTACCTAGTATGAAAATGATGAATATTGGATAAAAGAAAAATAAACTGCCTTTCTTATGAAGTAATGTTAATGCTCAAAAGACGTTGCTATGCTCAAGTTACAAAATATATTTCATCTCTCATTTTCTCGATTAAGCTGCACCTAATGTTCTCAACATATTTTCCTTCAAATAAAAAAAAAACTATTGGTGTTTTTTCCTAAAATTATACAGATTATTAGTAAGCATATTTCCTTCTGTGTTATAACAGTTACGGACTTCTAATGAAGAAAGTTGACTAAGATAAAAGTTTTATAGCAGATGTAATAATTTGTATACACACTCAATGACGAGATACATAAATGCATTTGTGTATGCTATCACACACCGATATGTCTGAAAAAATAAAAAAAAATCCAGCTGCAGAAAACAAAAGCCAGGCGAAATAAATAGAATGCCAAAAAAACGAAATATATATTTCCCATAACAATGACTTCCTGCGGGTAGCGTGTCATCCCCGTTTTCAATCCATCATGCGCACCTGAATGAGAGAGATTTCCATGGCAATCATTTTCGCCAGGATCATCATCCATCCTATAAATGAAGACAGAAGTATAATCAACCATGTCAGCTACTCTGCCTCGCGGGAAGGGTAACAACCCATCAGTGACGTCGAGGCTTCCATCTCAGATCGACGTTGGGACAGATGTTACAGGTCTCGCAGGGATGTCTGTCACGCAGCCGTGTTTTCTGTCATCTCCCAGCATTTTTGCCAACAAAATTTGTACCGAGCGACCTGCATTTATTTGCAGAATTTAAGTTAAATATGATCGTGCTCGCTTGAAATATCCTCAAAGAGCGTGAGTTATTATATATATATATATATATATATATATATATATATATATATATATATATATATATATATATATATATATATATATATATATATATATATATATATATATATATATATATATATATATATATATATATATATATATATATATATATATATATATATATATATATATATATATATATATATATATATATATATATATATATATATATATATATATATATATATATATATATATATATATATATATATATATATATATATATATATATATATATATATATATATATATATATATATTATATATATATATATATATATATATATATATATATATATATATATATATATATAGTATATATATATATATATATATATATATATATATATATAT
The DNA here is from genome assembly GCF_015104395.2 of Macrobrachium nipponense. Classification (NCBI taxonomy): domain Eukaryota; kingdom Metazoa; phylum Arthropoda; class Malacostraca; order Decapoda; family Palaemonidae; genus Macrobrachium; species Macrobrachium nipponense. Next base: position 31,344,165 of record NC_061109.1, read on the forward strand.
ATATATATATATATATATATATATATATATATATATATATATATATATATATATAGTATATATCGCACCAACGCAAAAATTACTGTTACCTCCGGGCTCCAAACTTATCGTCAGGATGCGAAAATGTATCAGAAAACGTTTTCCTTCGGGGACACCACCTTTAGAGGGCTTCGTCCGGTATCAAAATGATTGAATATTGAAAGGTGCCGGTTTTAAGGGGAGTTCCTTTTCAACTTTCTGAACCATCTACGTTTTCATTTAATCTTTATTGCATATTTCTGAATAAAGGTTTTCATTTGTGGTTGTGATCGTTGAGACTAGATGCCTAAGAATAAGTTTTACCTTTTCTTAAGTGAATGTACCAACTACAATGCCAAGTTATTTTTGGATATACGGAAACGATTTGTCTTCGGGCAAAATTCAAGCTATAACTATAAAAATCACCCTTTTTTTTACGGTGAATTTTTCAAATACAACGCAAAGGTATTTTTTGAAACAGGCAAACACTCTTCGGGCAACTTTCCAGTTTTTCCTATAAAAAATAAGCATTTTTTTTTTTTTTTGGCACTGAAATCTGTGTGTAAAATCAATGACTGATTTCCTCCCTCTCTCTCTTTCCCCACCAGACCGCCTTGAGCGACGAACGGAAGGTAACCCTCCGAACAGTCAGCCTCCAGTCATCTGGCAAGTACAAGTGTGAGGTGTCAGCAGATGCTCCTTCCTTTCACACGGAGTCCAAGAGCGCCGAGATGCTCGTCGTAGGTGAGACTACGACGCCATATTTTTTTTTTTTTTTTTCAAGTTAAATTTTTCTCTGTATTCTTCTTGAATTCTTTCTTTATTTCTTTCTCCAACGGCCGCGGATATGATTCCAACTGGCGATATATATATATATATATATATATATATATATATATATATATATATATATATATATATATATATATATATATATATATATATATATATATATATATATATATATATATATATATATATATATATATATATATTATATATATATATATATATATATATATATATATATAATATATATATATATATATATATATATATATATATATATATATATATATATATGTGTGTGTGTGTGTGTGTGTGTGTGTGTCTGTGTGTATGTATGAATGTGTATGTATAATTGAATATTAATTTCTAAAGATTTTTTCGTTTAATTTCCCCCTATTTTTTCATGAATCTGTAATTTATCTATATGGAGATTTATCGAATTTGATATTTAGTTTTCTTTTTATATTTACATTTTGGGCATATCTTTGGCATAAGGATGAACTAATACTAATTAATTTCTTTGGTGTTTTATGTTTTTCCCCCGAAAGCAAATGCTTGGTTGAGGCACTTGTCTTCCTTTCCTTTTTTATCTTATATAAGACATTTGAAAATCTGTTTCGTAATCGTAGTAATCACTCTCCTATGTAGGTAGTAATGGTCTCCCTTGGAATTATTTTTGCTTCTTTATTTCTTTGGTTTGTTAGTAAGAAGATTGTCCTTTTGTATCTCTATTTACATGCTCTTTTATCCTTTATGAAAGATAGTTCAGGTAACTTTTTATGTAATTTTATTTCAAAATTTCTTATTATATATTTTGCATGTTTTCGATATAATAGTCCTGCCTCACTTATAATTGCACGAGTTTCACATGCCATGTTGAACTCACTGCACCATTACTGCACAGCAGTAATAAGGTACTGTTTTTTTTTTTACTGCTTAATTATTTCGTCAAAACCTTTATTGATTTAAACTTTTTTTCTTTCTACCTGTCCCCCAGGTGATTTTATATAATAAGAATTTCACTGAAGTTTCAAGTTTCTTAATCTTTTCAAGAAAATCACTCGTTTTCATAGGATCTTTCTATGTGGCAAAGGGTCACTGAGAAGAAATCATATTATAAAAGCACTAAATTTAAAGGAAAAATATTTATAAAGGGAAAAGTATAGATGGCGGTTACATGCGAGAGATTTTAGAAATACCTAAGATGACACAGAAAAGTCAGCATGATGGGAGTTCATCATTACTGGATGATGTAGACTACGAAAAGGATGAAAATTGCAAACAGATAAAAGAAAATAGACATTTTATGATGGAGAAGGATAGGGATATCGATAAAAAAGATAAGGAATTCTTTGACCTAAAACATACAGAAAATTATACATATTTCTGAGAGATATGTGGCTTCATTGCCTTATGCATATTTCTGGGAGATATGCGGCTTCATTGAAGGCATTAAACCAGCAAATTTTTTATTAAAATTTTGATCATACAGAGAAGAATCATAACCATTCAGTTCATTAATTTTAAGCTGCCAGACCAAGCACTGCAACACTTTTTGCCATTCTGCGTTTAAGATATTGAATAGAAGGTGTTGGAGTGGTTAGACAGCAAGCTTAAGAGATCCAGAAAATAAAAACATGAAGCAGAAAACCCTGCAGTTGCACTAAGACGTAATAGTTATAACATTTCGGACAGCATGACTGAAAAAAGAAAGCGGGAAATGGAGTTATATAAAATAAAGCTAAAAGGTGGGTGCAGCTAAGGGTCAGACAGACGCTGCAAATACCAAGGACTACTAACAAATGCCTACAGTGCACCACTGATATAAAAAGGTAATAAAATCTTACATCTGATAAATTAAGGGGATAAAATTATCTTTTCAGGATTTAATGTTCACAGATATACGAAATAAGTTCAACAAAGGTAATAAGTATATTCACATTGAGATTTCAAATACGGCATAACCACGACATTGACCTGAAAGAAATAAAGTTTGAGTCAGTATTACTACAAAAGCTATAGGAACTTTATGGTATTTCTCGTAATTGTTTCTTTTTTTTATACACAGTTTCTGTAATATTTCCTATCCTTCAGTGGATTCTTTGTGTCTTTTCAATGAAGGGTAATGCCAAGAATTAACAAAACTGTTGATTATTACCATTGAACGCCACCCGCGCCCCGCCCTCCAACCACCCACCCCTAGCGCCCAAAAAACAAAAAAAAAAAACAATAATAAAAACACTCACAAGAAGAAATAGAGAAAAACGTGCATTAGACAAAGGTGAAGCAGATTAGAAATCCAATAGCAAGTAAATAAACAATCCACCGAGCTGAATAGGAAGCCGGGACACAATGGCCATTCCGCTGAATAATTGTTCTCCATTTTTCAACTTTGTATGTTCGTGAGCACAAAAGCGACAAAGATCCAGGTCAAATGAATCTAGAGAGAACTGAATTTACGGTGAGCTATTCGTCGCTTTTGCTTTTCTCGGGCGATTTATGGAACGTCAATTCTACGCTTCGGTCTGCTTTGCAATGGGCACTGTAAGCAATAATGACCGCCTGCCCTTAGGTAAGGATTAATGATGGAATTTCATTGTTGGAGGGTAGAGACGGTTGACTTCGCGGACTTAACACTTCAGGGAGATGATAGCAATTGTTTACCTATTCACCTGCGGAAAATCGAAGCGAATAACGGCTACCGGTCAGGGACTCTGCTGCGATTTGTGAATGGGAAACGTCGATGGATCATTCTCAAGAGGATAGTGTTCATGTAGTAGGTCGAACTAGTTAGTGGGAATTAGGCAATTATGTTGGGCAATTAAAACACGTTCTTTTTTATCGCGTCAACACTGAATTTAACACTAATATGTGTCTAGTATTGTTTCTGGAGCCATCGTACGTGCGCGCGCGCATCACACACACGCAAACACACATAGTATATAGTATATGTATATATATATATATATATATATATATATATATAATGTATATATATATATATATATATATATATATATATATATATATATATATATATATACGTGCGTGCGTGTATACTCGTATGTCTGAATGTATACAAATTTGTAAATAAATGTAGGGCATCGTTGCACTGTCATAAGTACTATGTTCAAATGTATTTGAAATGTTGTGAATCTCTCTCTCTCTCTCTCTCTCTCTCTCTCTCTCTCTATCTCTCCCTCTCTCTCTCTCTCTCTCTCTCTGACTCTCTCTCTGTATATATATATATATATATATATATATATATATATATATATATATATATAAAGTATAAGAGTTCCCAGTAATCTTTTTTGTTTAATTTTCTTGAGTGCGTGTTTGTAATTTTTATTACTGCCTCGCGTGTTCATGCAAGAGGACCAGATATAATTACTCGTTACTTAGAGCACAAAAAAAAAAAAAAAAAAAATCGGAACATTAGGTTTCGCCCCCGCCCCCGTCCTGGTATATAAACGTCTTCTTGCTCTAAATCCCACTTCTTAGGCCATCCCTTTGTCCCTTCGTCACCCTCGTAGCATGGGAGCTAAGACACTTAACTCAATCTCTGAACCCTTCTTGATAATGAAGACATTAGCTACATGAAAGGGTTTGCTGCTGCTCCTTCTTCGGAGGTTTGGCAGAAATAATGGAAGCGTCGTTATTCGCGGCGACTTTCCTACGGTGCTGATCATATCGGCAGTACCACTGCTCCTGGCTAATGTGACAGGGTGGATGGGATTTCCATTCATTAGGCACATTAGAGGCGCAAGGGATTCAGTGCGGTATTATAGATGAGATGGCTTTCTCTAAGTGACAAAAGAGAATTATCATGTGTAGAGGGACATGAATATAGCATTTCTTTTCTACGCTTCAACTTGAAGGTTGTATAGCGGGAACACCTTTGTTGCCATATTTTTGCTGCTTGCTTCCAAAGTGTTCAAAATTGTTACCATTTCGGCTCAAAACGGATAAGGCTTTTCTTTTTTCGAGTTGATTTAATAGAACGAAAAGAACTCACATCGCACTCACCGGAGATATTTACTAAAAAATGTACAGGGAAGGATGGATGAGCAGTTACAACGAAATAAGATAATGTTTGAAAATCTTCGTAGATAACGATCAGAAGTGTTGGTATTTCAATATGTATTCTTTCGTACACGAAGATCTGTTTATTATTTAGGAGTGAGACTAGTGGGGTCTGTTGCTTGACAGAACCCATTATGAATGATATCGATATCAATAGTTCCATATACAGAGTCCAAGTGGTGTACATTTATCAGTACTTATAGCGGATATCCTAGTGTACTGGTAGAGAACATTATTCACGCCACAGAAAGAAACACCATGATACTCAATAATCCCAGTTTGAAGACTGACGTCTGTATCTCAAGACTACTAATGGAAGAGTTGATTCCATATTCGACTGTGTTTTTGTGAAGATACTGTGGAATGAATCGTGCATTTCCAAAATATAAAAAGATTTAGGTTGCCTCAAACTGACAAAATTAGGTTAATTATGAGGAAGCATATTATGTTTTACCTCTAATAATAATTAAACTTGGAAACAGCCGTTTGCAGGTTGTAACAAAGAAAAAGAAGGCTCCGAATCTTGCCTTTGAAATCTTTATATTTCTTGTAAAATAATAATCAAGGAGTATACGAACCTTGGACGCTGACCAGTGGCTACAGGGCAAGTTAATTGATGGTTAGTCAAGTAAATTGCTATCGGTATCAACCCTAACGTAACTGGCGCCTGTCCTCAGTAATTGGCACACGTACGTCCATGTGCTCTGTGACCGAAAATGGACGATATAAAACTGTACTGAAGTAATTAAGGTGATACGCAGTAATTACACAGAAAGATAAACCGCACAAAAACTTTAGTAGAAAAAAAAAGAAAAAAAATGTAGTCATGGAAAGAAACTAATCTGGGTTGATAAGATGAACACACGATTACTTGGGCATTCCCACAATTCAGATTGATGTAAGCTTAATTTATAGCATAAATACTAAGCATATCGTCGAATGCTTTATGAATAATATTTGCATATCTGTTGCTTTATATGAGAGTTCTATGTTCCTTCAAAATTAAATGAACCCCAGTGTATTTATCGACATTTTTATATTGATAGCTGGTGAATCTTTCCACTTATATTCTTAACATAAGGCAACATGAAGAAATTGTTACAGTTCCTCACAAAAAAATTTATTTTCAGTTATAATTTTGTTTTTACATAATGTTTTAGATATGACCAAAGCTCCATTTCCTCAGCAAATAATCATTTCATTGAGTGGTGATGCTAACGATATCATCTGCTGATATTTAGTGTCAGCTACCAAAAATAATTACTTCAGTATGATTTGTAAGACGAAGTACTAGTCATAACTGAATGGAGAACTTTTATTACTTTTTTCTTCGGGATTTCTCTTTATTCCACGTTTGAACAACAAAAACATAAATAAAATTATTGTAAGAGGAATAACTTCATGGCACAATAGGTATTTCTGAAAATGTCAGGATAATTGCTTCCGGAGGCATGTTATAAATAATCAAATTATTTCTCATGAAATATAAGAATTATGTTGCATATACATACATACGTACATACTTGCATACACACACACACACACACACACACACACACACACACACATATATATATATATATATATATACTATATATATATATATATATATATATATATATATATTATATATATATATATATATATATCATATATATATATATATATATATATATATATATATATATATACATATATATATATATATATATATATATATATATATATATATATATATACATATATATATATATATATATATATATATATATATTATATATATAATATATATATATATATATATATATATATATATATATATATATATATATATATATATATTATATATATATATATATCATATATACAGTATATATATATATATATATATAGATATATATATATATATATATATATATATAATTTACTATTCCATATTTACCAGATACATATGTAATTGTAATGTCACAGTGCCCTCTAAACTTCTGGAAATCTTCGCGTGAAGAACTCGAGAAGTTAAGAGGGCATTGTGGCTATTACAATTACACACACACACACACACACACACACACACACATATATATATATATATATATATATATATATATATATATATATATATATATATTATATATATAGTATATATATATATATATATATATATATATATATATAGTATATATAGATATATATTATATATATATATATATATATATATATATATATATATATATATATATATATATATATATATATATATATATATATATATATATATATATATATATATATGCACGTGTGCACACACAATATATCTATATATACACACAGACTAGGAGATTCTGACTTCAAAATCAAGGAATATGTGAATTTTTTTTTATAAACCATGAAGAGAGTCGTCTAATAAATGTAGCTAAGAATCTTATGTTGGTAGATATTAAAAAAAATTATCACTTCTCTTTCTTTATTTGCGCGTGTGTGTGTGTGTGTGTGTGTGTATGTGTGTTTGTCTGTAGGCATTTGAGTGGGACGTTGTGTGAATACGCGTGTATGCTATAAATGTGTTCGCAACTTTAACGAGTAAATCGTGACCAATAATGAACTTCGGAAGCCCCCAGACTGAAATGAAAGGAATAATAACTACAAAAAAAAAAAAATATATATAAAACGAAAATACATAAATTTCAAAGCAATCATACGTTTGTACTATTGTCAGATGTTTAGAAGCACAAAATAGGCCTTTGATATTTAATCTTTAGGGATTTCGATAGCTGAGATTTAGATGAGCAACTGAGGTTGATCTTTAGGAAGAAAGTGTACTTGCGAAAGTTGATCTCTAGGAACATAACCTGTGCTAAAGATAAATGACCTTTAGACAATCGAAGTCGGTTATCGACGGACGATCTTTAGAAAAAAAAAGTAGATTATAAGTAGTTTTTTTTTTTATTACGAGCGAAGCGAAGTCTTATTGGAAACGAGCTTATTTCTAGCGGCCCGGCCCCTACGCTATTAAAATATTAATGTCTCCAAAAGTATTGAAGATAAAAGAAAAATCCTTTCGGTAGATAAAATCTTTTATATTTGAATTTTACCCCTTATAGAATTTAAAATTAAGTTTTAATTATTGCATTAGTCCCTATCGCTATTCAGATGCTAATATCTCCAAAAGTGTTGAAGATAAATAAAAATTTATTTCGGTAAATAAAACTTTACATCTTTAAATTTCCTATAAGATTTATTTTCAGAATATCATAATTTCAAATTTAAATGGTGTTTTATTTATTGCATTATAATTTTCACCACGGCCCGGCCCTAACGCCATTCAAATGCTAATATCACCGCAAGTATCGAAGGTAAAAGAACAATTCTTCGGCAGATAAACCCCTATATCTTTCAGTTTCATCCCATATAAGATTTATTTAAGACTATTTGAAACACAATTAACGATAATGTATATATAGCAGAGATTTCAGAGAGACTTAGTTAACGTTACCTTTGATGGTTTAACTTGAAGCTTCGCGAGTTATTGCCTTTAGGGCGTCCTATTGGTTTAGTATATGAAGAGTGTTGTATTATTGTTATTTCAGTAGATGAAACCTATTCATATGGAAGAAGGCCACGGGACCATTGACTTGAAATTCAAGCTTCCAAAGATTGTTGGTTTCAACCTCCCACCCCAGACCCGACACTGCAGCAGTAACTGAACATGATACAGAGCCAATGATTTTTCGTCGCCCTAAGGGAGACGCGAACCCGCGACATTTGAGTGACATGCCTCGACACTCATCATAATGCCAGCGGACCAGCTATGATTTATGAGAAAATTTGCGTTTATAAAGATGCAACGGAAACATGAAAAAGGCAAATATCTGGACGTGAATAATCTAAGATTAAATCCCGAAAATACTAATCCTCTCCAGCGAAAGATTACGAAGCATTCTCCCAGCTCTCAGTCCAAAATGAAAAGGGAATGGAAGAGCAGACCACACCTGTATGGATATCCTCATATTTCGAACGGCTTATTGTTCGTGGAACAACTGTATTTTTCAAGGCCTGCTATGGTATCACAAGAGGTAACCACTTTCAAACACAGTACCAAGGCACCTTTAATAACCTGGATAATCACGATTCTCTGGATTGTTACTATCTTTCATTGAAGGGGACCATTGGCAATGCGTAGGAAACTTTACCTGTGTAAGAATCGTCTGCAATGACTGGTCATCAGTGCAAACATCTCGTCAGCAGACGTATGATCATATCCCATCACAAGAATAATCCATGAACTCTGACTCAGAACAGCTTTGGGTAATGTAAGTGACAACGACCCTGTGTTCATCGCACTGTGGCCCCACATTGACGTAGTTATTTGAAAAGTTTTGGAGATAGGAACAATGGCAACTAACAAAGCATTTTGGAAAACATTAAGTACTTGTGCTCAAAGGGGAACTGTTCGGCGTATGTTTCATTTACTATTTTACCTATTATCAGTATGCTGATTTTCTCTTGGTCATAAGATCGATAGTAAAAATCTTGTAACTAGGAAGAAACACTGGCTTTTTAATAAACCACAATATGGACGCGGTGGGCATGCACTGGTTTTAAAATCCGCACATGAATCGTGCAGTAATCGAAAAACTATCTTTCAATGTTTAATTGAATTGAATGCTAACTTTTAATTGATAAAAAGAAATAAAAGATTAAAAGAAAATTGAATTATTTCGGATTTAACAAACTAATGACGAATCTCTTTATTCATAATGATAAATATAAATATGAATATTTCTTAACTCGATGAAAACAAGAAAGACTTTCATAGCACAAAATGTTCAGTTTGAGTTGCTAAGGGCTTATAAGTTCAGTACGCTCTACAATCAGAAAGATTTTGTCTTCAAAATGAATAAACATTTACATTAAAGATCCAATATATGAAAGGGTGCTGGTCAGAGATTGCATGCATCTACAAAAATAAGAATAATCCCCAAAGATGAAAACTAGCCGTTTATAAACAAATAGGAAAGGTATTGTGAACAGTGCAAATTGATCGGTAAGCTTTCTTTAAAGATTAGTGTATGATTGGAAACAATTTAATTGTTTATGAAATAACAACAAATCCCCGATGAACAAATGACCAACTCTCTGATTCCGGGATTAACGACAATATTTATATTATTGAAAATATTTTTGAACATGAAATGGTTTTGAAAGGGCAGAATTTTGCACAGGACAATCATCGGTTTAAAAAAAATTGGATTAATTTCATCAACACCATTTTATCGTAATTTCAAAAACTATTTAATGAAAAGGTTGACAATTTATAAACAATGCTGTCAATAACAAAATGAAAAGACAATACTCAAGAAGACAAAAACTAGACTATGTAGTAATAGTACTACCATGAGCCTGAGCATTACTCGTAACAATATTATTCGGAGACAATTATAAGGAATCTCTTGGATTTATGAAAAATTAGAGAGTAATTATGGTGACTTCGCCGGATAAAATGTCGAAATAATGTGTATATGATAGATATAAACTTAACAATTGGAACTGAGATATGAAATTTAGACCAAGGGCCAAGCGCTTGGAATTTATGAGGTCATTCAACGCTGAAAGGGAATTTAAGAGTAAAGAAGGGTTTAAAGGTAAATGAGGAGGAAAAGCTGGCCACTTCACTATGAAGAGAGGGTTAAGAGAAAGAGGAAAGTAAGATGGAAAAAAGAGAATACGAACGGAGGTACAGTAAAAGGTATGCAAGGGGTGGTAGCTACGGGCGGTACGAATGCTACAGAGATTAATAATGCCTACAGCGCACCGTGTGAGGTGTACTGATGGCACTAATCGTTTACGGGAACATAAACATAAATATTCTAAATATGACGTAATAGCAAAGCAAGAGCAAGGCAATTATATCGCTCATATCACACAGTATCTACGATATATATATATATATATATATATATTATATATATATATATATATATATATATATATATATATATATCAAATATCAAATGGAGGGAATCGTAAAAGATCAACAATTTGTTAAATATTAAGAAGTGGGAGAGGAAGGTAATATAAAGCATATATATGATAATATAATATCATGAAAAATAAATTAGCTAATAAATAATCTCAATACGTATATATCATTAGGTTCTGTTATTATATTTTCAATAAATGAGGACAACATAATGTGTGTGTGTGTACTTTTTTACTTTTTACACTGTTTAGTAGAAATGATTATGCTAACGCGCCCATCATTATTAATTTCAGAATAAATATTTTGTTTTGTTCACTTCTGGAAATGGTGTTGAATTTTCCTTTTAACTCTTCCATGTAAAGTCTTCCCGAAACACCATTCAGTCTCATCAGTTAGCCATTTCTATATTTTTCTATCACGTTGGAATATGCGTGATTATTTCGTTCCATGTTTGGTGTATAAATTCGCGTTTTATTAATACTATAATTAATAGCTTACGTGATCATCAGTGTCAAAATTTGTGCACTTATTCTTTCTTTGAAGCATGAAAGCTCCCACCCATTCAGTTTAAAGTAAATCTTGATTTAATGTCGGTTTCAACTGGACTTGATTCGTTCAAAAAACCGTGCAATCCATTCCGGCGTTTATTCACTTATTTATGAAAAGTCAAAGTCAAAGTCGCCAGTCTCAGCTCTATTGGTTTTATTCTACGTCAAATGAACCAAGGTATACATTCCAACTTTCTCCTAGCAAAGAAAATCTGTCCTTTTTTAATCATTTTACCTAAGGAATGTATGTTTTACAAGAACCCTTTTTTCTGTTGATCGAATATTATTAACTTTTATCGTGTTCCGGTACATTCGTAAGTGCGTTTGAGAAATTTCTATTCCTTTTC
>NC_061109.1:31360932-31363432 GCF_015104395.2 Macrobrachium nipponense
GATGTGGATAATAAAACAATCAAAATTGCTATGTAGAAAAAACTATTTGACGTAACGATACCCTATTTCGTGAAACGAGGTTAAGTTAATTTAAACTTTCAAAGGTTGTATAAAAAATGTAAGACATGAATGTTCCATTATCCAAATAGTTAATAATACAGCTTTAATGTAGGCAAAGCTTACAAGGTACTGTATTCCTTAAATATTAAGTAAGCAGAATGAAAATACCAAGTCACATGCCAACCTCATGTCCTGAAAAAGTCTGGTAAAAAAGATTTCTTGTTTCACAAATAAAGGTCTCTAAATCCATTAAGAAACGTTTTAAAGGTCAAACTACAATCTGGAACCGAGTAAAACTATCACAGGTAGTAAATAAAACAAACGGTTCGTCTTCTATTTTGCAGATCATAAGGAAAAGTTAAGCTTTGTCTTACGAATGGTAGAAATATTTAGTGATTATCTCTTCGTGTCTATGGAAATGCATTTTACTCCACTATGGGGCATGCAGATCAAAATGCAAGAAAATACATGAACATGAGCTCATTAGCACTTGGTGCTATAAATTTATTCTCAATTCGTTGTGAGAAAAGCTGATACGGGACGGAAGGAACGACAGTCTATATGTGAAGTTTATTGCCCGTAGACTATTACTAAAGCGAGCAAGAAATATGGTAATATATATGCTCAAACACGCTTTGAGTTATATGATATAGATATTCCGAGGCACTAATTCCATAAGCTCATAATAATATTTCATATATATGCCAATGAAATATTTACCACATTGTCTAAGCAGATTATGGCAAAAAGTGAGTTTAAATGGTTTCCATGCTATGTAAACCTTTAGCTGTAAAATAGTCCTCTATTACAAAGTCTAGAGAATGGAGGGAACCATATGTTGAAGTTTACGATAAAAAATAATACTAGGTACACTGCTTAAAATACAACCAAAACAAATACCTTTATTTTGTAATTTCAATACGCATATATAGCATCAGCCAGAAATACTCTGTAGATGCCTATTTCCTTAGCTTTTATCAAGATAAGTCGGTAAAAGCGCCCACTACAGACGTCTATAGATAACTAATGCATCAACTCAATATATGTATATATATATATATATATATATATATATATATATATATATATATATATATATATATATATATATATATATTTATATATATAATGTGTGTGTGTGTTTATAGATTGCTGACTATAATTGCTGACACGCGTGTAAAAGTAATATATTTAACTTCATCAGCTAATTAATGGAAATAACCGGCACATTCGAATAAAATGATTGATATCATTAGGTTTTATTGGTCGTTCGGTAAATGAGGGACTGGATTTACACTGAGCCCTTGAATCAACCATCCAATTACTCTTTTGCACTCTATTTTCATTTTTATCTGATTTTCTCTGGAAAAGTTTATCCGGTAATATCGAACATTTTACGTTATATTAATTAAAATCTCGCGGCTTTCCTTTTTTCCCAACCATTTTTGGCTTACCATTTAGAATATGAAATATGGGACTGGCTTTGAAGATTAAATCTATTATTTTTGCTTTAATTTCCCCGGCTGGATTATGACGTTTCATACGTGGTTGGAGGCAATGGTGACATGCGCATTTATTGATCCACAGAAATTGCCACCGTAGCGGGGTAGTGCCGTCAGTGGACCTCAGCACTATAGGCAGCTCTTAAGACTCTTTGTAGCGTGCCTTCGGCCCTTAGCTGCAACAACTTTCGTTTCTTTTACTGTACCTCCTTTCATATTCTCTTCCTTCATCTTACTTTCCACCCTCTCCTAACACTTGATTCATAGTGCAACTGCGAGGTTTTCCTCCTGTTACACCTTTCAAGCCTTTTACTGTCAATTTCCATTTCAGTGCTGAATGACCTCATAGGTCCCAGTGCTTGGCCTTTGGCCTAAATTCTATATTCAACTATATTAAAAGAAATTGTGTATTATAATTTATTAGACGAATTAATAATATCTTAAAAAATCATATAAAGGAATACTCAAGCAAAAAATTTGTGAAAAGCATAATTACTCACATTACTCCTTAGCTAACTCGACCTTTCAGCAATAAATATAACGTGATTCTATTTGAGATCACGGACTGGCATCTACGGAGAGAAGTCCATTGATTGTTTTTCACAATGGCCAATTTAGATATAAGCATTCAAGCTTTAGAAATGTATTTACACCTTTGTTCTTCCTCAGCAGTTAGTCGACAACCCCGTAGATTTCTCCTTCTCCTCCCTTGGCAACACTGAGTCTCCTTTTAATTGTCCTAAGGCCTAAGATATAGATAGACGTTCGATGTCCCGCCATTTTTAGATCTACCTTTTACTAAAAGAAAACATTCGACCAATCTTACTATTTCTTTTTGTATTTACCTTGGTAAATGCAACGATTATCTTGCTACTAAAATTTTCTGTTTTATTTTCTTTATGCGTTATATGGGAAGCAATAATTGTCTCTGGGAATAA
>NC_061109.1:31368432-31395932 GCF_015104395.2 Macrobrachium nipponense
TGATCCAAGTCCCTGTTTCACTTACCTTTTTTTAACGTGGATTAGGATTAATATATTTATACATATATATATATATATATATATATATATATATATATATATATATATATATATATATATATATATAATATATATATATATATATATATTTACATATATCAAGGGTACACATCCTCCTTATACATTAAAAATGGTAACGTTGGCCGACCTAAAAACTAACCATCACATGAGGCAACAGCAAAAATTCACATAGGCACTGAATTAAACTCCGAACTACAAAAAATAGACTTTATTCCGAAAGAAAAAGCAAGTGTCTAACTATCATAAAAAAAGCTAGAGCAAGTTAACCGAATGAAGCCAAGATCACTCATTTGAACTTGATACTTAGAAAACGGATTATTTTAAAGCAAGACCTCGTTAACTGAATTAAATCCACAAATGAAACAGAAAATAAGACATCACTGTTCGAATCCAGATATATTCGATCCACAAATTAAAAAAGTCACATAGTATAAAATAGTCTCTTCATTTTGTAATACACAATAAGCGACTATCAATAATGACAATTATTCGGCTCGCAGAGACCGACAGAGTTCCTGTCAAAGATGATATGACCCTTATTAACACACATGAAATATAATAATATTGATAAATCTCATGAGTGAATCATCTCAAGTAAAATATTGAAACAAAGGAGTTCATTACATCGGCACATAATAGAGATGGTCGAAAGGCTCCAAACACTGAAAAAAAAAAAAAACAGATTAGTAAAGAAAAAAAAATCCACTCACTCTCAATGGCGACATCTTCAATTTCCCTTGCGGTCTTTCGTGCTACACGCCCCCCCCCCCCCCCCCCCCAGGCCCCATTTGCACTTGTAAGATTCGAAAGAGTGAAAAAAATTCTATGGAAAATCCTCAGGAAGGGTGAAATATGACGTACAATTATCCTCGTAAGCCACTCCCCTTACAATAACGTTACTGACACACAACATATTCCTTACATAGGAAGAAGAGTTTCGTGACGTCACTCATCACTTATTTAATAACCTAGGAGATCTCCAAAATAAACAGGTTTTCTGAATATCAAATTTTCTTCTGTTTTATTAATTAATCTCCCTCCCTAAAGGTAAAATATATCCTTCACTGCTTCCGTCCATCGGAACCAACTCACACAAATATTCTGTTAGGGGAAAATTCCATAGCAAACTCAATCAATGTTCAAAATAACCTCAAACATTAAAGTCTCCCTAACGAAGGACAGTTTTCGTTCATCTCCGGGAGAACCAAGCTGACGTCTGCCATTTCAAAAAGTGTAACGTCAACTCGCTTTTCCGATCATTTTCATAGGACAGCAAGACAGTATATGCATTAAGTGCTAAATATCAACCATCATATGTAATATATATATATATATATATATATATATATATATATATATATATATATATATATATATATATATATATATATATATATATATATATATATATATATATAGTATATATATATATATATATATATATATATATATATATATATATATATATATATATTTATATATATATATATATATATATATATATATATATATATATAGATATATAGATATATAGATATATATATATATATATATATATATATATATATATATATATATATATATATATATATATATATATATAATAATAATAATAATAATAATAATAATAATAATAATAATAATAATAATAATAATAATAATAATAATAATAATAATAATAAGTGGTACGAGCACCAACCTGAAGGAGTGATAGAAAACGATCACGCAAAGATCCTCTGGGACTATGGTATCAGAACGGATAGGGTGATACGTGCAAACAGACCAGACGTGACGTTGATTGACAAGGTCAAGAAGAAAGTATCACTCATTGATGTCGCAATACCATGGCGGGACACCAGAGTTGAAGAGAAAGAGAGGGAAAAATTGGATAAGTATCAAGATCTGAAAATAGAAATAAGAAGGATATGGGATATGCCAGTGGAAATCGTACCCATAATCATAGGAGCACTAGGCACGATCCCAAGATCCCTGAAAAGGAATCTAGAAAAACTAGAGGCTGAAGTAGCTCCGGGCCTCATGCAGAAGAGTGTGATCCTGGAAACGGCACACATAGTAAGAAGAGTGATGGACTCCTAAGGAGGCAGGATGCAACCCGGAACCCCACACTATAAATACCACCCAGTCGAATTGGAGGACTGTGATAGAGCAAAAAAAAAAAAAAAAAAAAAAAAAAAAAACAATAATAATAATAATAATAATGAAGAGGACAGCGAGAAGACTGGAGATCATTTCTTCTTTTTATTGACACCTACGTTTCGGGAATCCTTTCCCATCTTCAGGGCTATAAATAGAATTAATTTTTACAATATTAAAAAGTATGCTAAACCTAATAATTATAAGCAAAATAGTTTGTCATTAAGCTAAAAGAAAAATAAAAACTACAAAGTGACTTTAAGCTAAAAGTAAATTAAAACACTGAATAACTTAGTTAAAAATAAACAACATCCACAAAAGCAAAACGAAAAATAAAAATTGAAAAAATAAACAAAGACAGCATTCTGCCAGACTTACTATTAGGAGGTTTGGTTGTTAACTGATGGAAAATAGCATAGTCAAAAGGCGATGTTGGAGGAATCAAAAACAAGGGAGAGAGAGAGAGAGAGAGAGAGAGAGAGAGAGAGAGAGAGAGAGAATGTGAGTAATAGGCAGTTAAGCAAAATGTAACGGTGTGGAGGTAGTTTGGTTGTTTAAGGTAGGAGACAGTTTCTTGATGTAAAGAGATTCTAAAAGAAGGAGCGAAAGACAATCAGCAGTTTGACAGAGTATTTTGAAATTATTATACATAACGTCAGTTTTGCATGAATTTGAATGGTTCCTTATGGCCGAATATTCTTTTGATTTTAAAATGTAGCCAGTGCGATAACTGACACCTCTATGGGAATCGATGCGGACTTTCAGTAAGCGTCGGGTAGATCCGACGTAATTTCCAAAATTACATTTTGGACAAGTATACTCATACACAACGAAAGAACGCATCAACTCCGGAAGGATGTCTTTGAATTTAAAAAGTCTGCCTATTGTTAAAGGGTTGTTGAATACAAATTTGAAATGGACATTGGGGTACAAAGTGCTTAGCGCTGTTGTCAGTTCACGTCTAAAGGCTGCATGTTTTACAAATGACAATGAAAAATACATTAATTTCTTCGGAACTTGAGGACACAATAAACTGGGCTGATATATATAGTTTAAAAACTTTTTTACAATTTTGTCAAAGAGGTCAGAAGGATAACATTAATTCTTAAAAAAATACTTTAATAAAGGCTATTTCATTATGAAAACTATTCCAATCTGAACACAGGGAATAGGCTCTAAATAAAAGTGTCTTTGCCGAATTCAGTCTAAATGTTATAAAGCAGTTACTAAAAAAGTGAAGACGCAAACCAGTGTACGTCTTTTTCCTAAAAATACCTGTGAAAAATCTCCCATTAAAACGTGAAATATTTATGTCCAAGAAAGGTAGATGATTATTTGATTCCACTTCCATTGTAAACCTAATATTTTGATGAAAAGTGTTGACTAACTCTAAAAACATATCAGCATGGGATTTTTCTTTAAACAATAAAAAACGTGTCATCTACGAATCTTCTATAAAAAATATGCCGAAATAACTCTGGACATTGTCTAGAAACAGTTCTTCTAGGTGGCACATAAAGTATACGAAATTGAAAAAAATATCCGTAAATAAAGAAAAACACTTTTATCAAAATCCACTAAAAAGTGGAAAAACAAATTTTGTGACACACCAGGATTTTCTTACAATTAATCATGTCGAGAATGATAAAAGAGTGGGCGCCAAACATGGAAGGAAATTCTACAAGATATGAAAAAAAATACATATATACTTCTTTCCTTGTCTCACTTCCTTCCATGTCTGGCCCATACTTTTATTTTTGTTGACATGATTAACTGCAGGAAAATCCAGGTCTCTCAAAAAATTAACTTTTCCCTTTTTAGTGTTTTTTAATAAAAACGTGTTTTAATATCTTTATTTTTTTATTATTCTATTTCTATTATTCATTCCTGACATATATTACTCTCAAATCTTGCTTCTAGTTGCCCAATATCCAATGAAGATTCTTAACGTGATAATACATGGATTAGTAATGCAACAAATGTAAATGAACACGCATATTAAGTTTAGTGAGATCAGAACCATTGACTTTATTTTTGCGGGAAACATATTTATTACGAATACAATTCTTCAAGTAAGCGTTGAGTATTACTGAGACGAAACTATTTTTCAGTTATCTAAGTAGCACGCAATATTTCATTAGATAAGCTTATTGTTTATTAATTCTAATCAAACACAGAATCACCGACTTTATTTTTGATTACGCTGCAAAACTAAAATTTGTCTAGTACAGTTAGTAACGTTCTGGTCTCATAATCTAGAGGCTAGAGTTCTCTTCCCTAGTCGGGGAGCGAATCGTGAGGTTATGTCTACCAGTGGTTGGGAGATGGGGTCACCCGGCTGACGTCAGCCAGAAAGGCAATAGCCTGGGGAAGGACTGAAACCGACAACTTTGACTTTGACTTGTAATGAAATATTGCGTGCCGGTAAACAGTGGCACTCAAGACCTACCAGAAGAATTGAAAAGTAATAGGTAATTAGAGAAATGGTAAAAAAAAAATATGAAATGAAAAATTGAGCCAATGAAAATCTTTAATGAAAAGGAAATATCATTACGAAGAGAAAAAGTCGCCTAGCGTTGAAATTTCCCAACCAGCAGATAGTTTTTATATATTCGTCATTATTAATGGTTCATCTCATTCAAGACTCAAATTAAAATTACTTGCAAGACTTTTGAGCGTTTTAACAGAGCAGGTCTCATCAAACCGTTTATCTCTTTAGGTTTCCTTTTATCATTAGTTAACCAGCCAGCGCATATACGTATATATATATATATATATATATATATATATATATATATATATATATATATATATATATATATATATATATTTATATATATATAGATATATATATATATATATATATATATATCTATATCCGTATATATCTATATATATATATATATATATATATATATATATATATATATATATATACATATATATATACTATCTATATATATATATATATATATATATATCTATATATATATATATATTATATATGTATATATATGATATATATATATATATATAATATATATATATATATCTAAAATATATATATATATATATATATATATATATATATACTATATATATACATATATATATATATATATATATATATATATATATATATAATATATAATATGCAAAAGTATTTGTACATTCGCAGACATACTGTGCAAATACTCGAGACGGAATATACAGGTTTTATTCCAACTAGATCAAGTTAGGAGATATTACTTGGACGCTCTCAATTTACAAAACAGTTGAATTCGAGCCTGTATATTTGGCATATGCTTCTACATATATTGTAAACCCACTGAACACACCAAGCCGTTTGAAACTGTATATATATTCGACAGTTAAAATGAAATTCTGCGCAGCATGTAATTTCAGGCAAACCAATTGTATGACTCCTTTTGCGGTCCTTTTGTCTGCCTGCGAGTAACGGCCGAATTTGTCCTCTATTATTAAGGAAGTTGCTTACTGACGGCTACCGCAAAGGAACGACATGTAAGGATTTTCCTCTTGTTTCTTAAGTACTCCTGGTGTTCATAAATATGGATTTCCTTTACTTTTATTTATGTTTCATCAAAGGGAGCTACAAATTGAGTGCATTAACTTTATATATATATATATATATAATATATATATATATATTATATATATATATATATATATATATATTATATATATATATATATATATATGTATATATATATATATATATATGTATATATATATATATATATATATATATATATATATATATATATATGTGTGTGTGTGTGTACATATATATATATATATATATATATATATATATATATATATATATATATATATATATATATATATGTATGTGTGTGTGTGTGTGTGTATATATATATATATATATATATTTTTTTTACATATATATATATATATACATATATATATATATATATATATATATATATATATATATATATATATATAAGGAAATCCGATGAAATGTTTTAATCCCACCATTACCTATATATTGCAAAGGAATGGATTCTTGGTAAATGTGAGCTGCCCATTTAATTTTTCGGAATTATGAAAAATCAAGAAGGAAAAATATGGTATAAACAAGGTAGAACCCAAATGGCAGAAAGATGTCAGACTCCCATGTAGTGTTTTTAAAACGAAAAGCACAGCCAACAACATAAACAGATATACCAAGCATTCTAAACGCAAAATTAGCAATTTATAACATATGATCTTTCTCACACACACTTTTCCGGCACAGTGGTTTATGAAACGTTAGAAAATATGTAATTACATTTTCATCGAACAATTCCGAATACTTTTTTCTTTTCTTTTTTACCTTTGTCGCTGGACAGTGCGTGGCAGCTCATTATGACGATCAAAGCTTTGAGAACGGCGACCTGAAAACACAACAAAAGAATGACGGACAAAACTGCCACGCATATCATGTGCGGTTGATTAGTCGTATGACAAATAACTATTTTGAAATACCCTTGGCGCTCTTTCCCATTTGTTCTTTGCGGGAAAAAAATAATTCATTCGCTCTTTAGCATTTCTCTTGCGTTTTCGAAATCCATTTCTGTCATGTTCAGGTAGAGAAGAGAACGCTTCAATCTCTGTGCGATTCTCTTAGTAATGATTATCTTATTTGACAGAGGAATATTGCTAATATGTATCTTGGGGTTTACTGAGTAGCTTGAAAGATTGCAAGGTAATATAGAATTTGGACAAAAGGCCAAGCACTGGGACCTACGAGGTTATTCAGCGCTCAAACGGAAATAGACAGTAAAAATGTTAGAAATGTGTAACGGGAGGAACACCTCGCGGTTGCACTATGAAAAAATTGCTATGGGTGGGTGGGAATTAAGATGGAAGTTTTTCATTACCACTGTCTTAATTTTATCAATATAAAACTTTACTGACAAGAAATATTATAAAAATCAGAGCCTCTACCGGGAGAAATTTTTGTACATATTGAATATGAACAAAGGTTCAGTAAAAGGATTGAAAGGGGTTGCAGCTAGGGGCCGAAGGGTCACTGCAAAGAACCTCAAGTAATGTCTATAGTGGACTGCACGGTGGCTTAATAGATGATCATATTTTGTAGAACATGGAATGAACAAAAGAATTATCTTTACAATTGGGTTATCCTCTCCAGTATTGTATTATTTCCTTTTCCTTCAGTCATTCCTCTTTACACCATTGCCCCAGTGGTGGTCAGTCATGAGAATGCTAATCAAGCGTAGTTCTCTTAATGCTTCATATAGCTGTACCATCTAAATGACGTATGGTGTTGTACGCGACTTGCAAATCTATCGAAACAAAAATCTTCATTCGCTGAAATGGAGACGAGAAACATTTAATACGGACGTTCGAGAGAATTTCCGTGAAGAAGGGCTCTTATATTTGGAAGTTATATTCTCGTAATAGGATATCATGGTAGGGAAGATCTGAGGTTTTTTTTCTTTCTACGGAAACACACATATTTTCTACTCAATATGGTCTAATCCTCACTTATTTACTGGACTTTATTCCTTTATGATAATGTTACAGATATTTGTGCGGTATACTTTTAATTTGCGTTTATTATGTGGCCATATTTCTTATCCTCCCATTGAAATATCGAGAGATACGCAACTCATATATATATATATATATATATATATATATATATATATATATATATATATATATATATATATATATATATATATGTTTTGAGCTACAAATGTCCTTTAATATATATATAGTACGCTCTACCTCGGAATTAAGATATTTTCATATATGTTGAACCAAGAAATCAGGACGTATAGTGATGTGTTTTAAACCGCTTGGCTATCACAATTTCTTGATTATGTGGTTCGAGCCTATGAGCCGACGAATTTCTTTTCAAATAAAAAACTCCCTTACGGTTAACATATATGAAAATATATTAATTCCGAGGTAGAGCCAGTTAGATATTAAAGGACATTTGTAGCTTAATGCATATATATGAATAAGGTGATATGATAAGACTTATACGTATATATATATATATATATATATATATATATATATATATATATATATATATATATATATATATATTATTATCATATTATATATATATATATATATATATATTATTATTATTATTATTATCATATTATTATTACTATTATTATCAAATAAAAAATTCTACCTTCGATTTGACATATGATATATATATATATATATATATATATATATATATATATATATATATATATATATATATATATATATATATATGTGTGTGTGTGTGTGTGTGTATTAAAATACCTACGAATAGAAGTGAGGGGAACTAAAAGTTAAAATAATCCCCTTCTGTGCAATTTGAATCTGCGAATTTACCTCGAGGGGAATATAAAGGAAGGGAACTTGCACAGTGGAGTGAAGTCAGAAAGTCTATTGTTCGTGTACAGTTATGGGCCAGTAACTCATCCGATTCTAAAGGGAAACATCTTACTCCAGGTTGGTTTTATGCAGCTTTCGTTTTACAAAGAGTTAAATTGGGATGTAAAATGATTTCCTCTTATTCGTGATAAGGAAGGCGACCATGATTTCATCAGAGCCATTACTGGGGCAAGGAATTCTTATGAATAATTATATAGTACAGGAACGTGTGCGTTAATGATTGGTAAATAATAATAATAATAATAATAATAATAATAATAATAATAATAATAATAATAATAATAATAATAATAATTATTATTATTATTATTATTATTATTATTATTATTATTATTATTATTATTATTATTATTATGTTATCCATAACAATATTGAATCAAGAATTTAAACAAAAGACCAACCACTCGGACCTATGAGGTCATTCCGCACTGAAACGGAAATTGAGAGTAAAAGGTTTGAAAGGGTAACAGGAGGAAAGCGTGCAGTTGCACTATGAAACAATTGGTAGGAGAGGATGGAAAGTAAGATGAAAGAAAGTGATTTGTAAGTAGGTACAGTAAAAGGAACGAAAGTGGTTGCAGCTAGGGGCGGATGGCACTCTGCAAAGAGCCTTAAGTAATGCCAACAGTGCACCGCATGAGTTGCACTGACAGGACTAGCCCCCAAAAGGGAATCTAAAAAAAAAATATTAAAGAAGTAAATTGTTAACATATCTGATGCATGTACATGCATATAAAGAAATGCTCCCACATAAGAAATGGATGCATATGTTTGTTTTAGTTAGTCTGTAATCGATACAACCAAGGGTTTTGCTCTAAGGCTTCGTCTTTTTTCGTAATCAAGCTCTTCCAGATAGATCCAGCCTGTTTTCCTCAATACCCTGCATGCACCATCAAGAATTCAGGTTCTCCTTTATAGAGAAAACTATCTTGGCGGCTTCGTCAGTTTGTCCGTACTTTTCCTGTCCGCCCTCAGATCTGAAAAAAGTACTGAGACAGCAGGGCTGCAAATTGGTATGTTGATCATCCACCCTAAAATCATCAAACATAATAAATTGCAGCCCTCTAGCCTCAACAGTTTTTATATACCATTTAAGGATAAAGTTGACAATGATCGTGCATCTGGTAGCGCTATAGGACCGGCCACCACCGGGCTGTGGCTGAAAACTTCATGGGCCATGGCACATACAGAAAACTCGATTGCGCCGAAGAAACTTCGGCACATTTTCTATTTGTCAGACGTTTCTAATTTTTTTTTAGAATTTCAGTTCAATAATTCAAATGATTCACAATTCGTAAGAAAAATTTCTACTATTCTTAAATGGTCCATTGACCTTTCAGGTCATTTGAGTATCCACTGATAACCTTTTCAGATAATTTTCTAATGTGTAACTGCGAATAAAAAGAACAACTCACATAACCTTCTATTGCAAGTAAACATTGCCATGATATCGAAATACTCTGATTTTTGTTCTTCATATTCAGAGTGTCTATGCTGCATTATAGTTTGATATTTAACAATCTCAGTCACGACTTCTTTCCCGGCAGATTTACCAGACGAAGTGCCAACCATTAGCGGGGGAAGGTCCAAGTACCATGTTGGAGACGAAGTTCATGTAAACTGCACCTCAGCCAGATCTAGACCAGCTGCATCCTTAATGTGGTACATAAACGACCAACAGGTAGGTTTCACTCGACACACACACACACGCGCACACACATTCTCAGCGTTCATCTGTATACTTAATTATGTTGTCTTGATAATTGAGAAGTCTTATCCAGTGTCATTTATTATTTTATTTTGCCCTTAATATTTATCAATTTATACTCATAGAACTATTACATGTTACATTTTATATATCTAGAATGTCCTTTTGTCTTTTTCAGGCTGACAGTAGGATTTTGGTGGAGTATGCACCTGTCAATGACAGCGACGGTCTAGAAACCTCTCGATTGGGACTGCGATTCGTCGTCGGGCCCCGACACTTTCCTTCAGGAGAACTCAGGCTAAAGTAATTATCACTGAGGCTTCTGTATAAATTAGTTGCTCACCAGGGAATAGCAAAATTCTGTTTGCACTTGTAGCTACGTGAAGCTTATGAATTCTGTTTGCACTCATAGCTACAAAAGGTTATAAATTCTGTTTGCACTTGTAGCTACATGAAGTTTATAAATTTTGTTTGCTCTTGTAGCTACATGACGTTTATAAATTTTGTTTGCTCTTGTAGCTAAATGAAATGTATAAATTCTGTTTGCACTTGTAGCAACACAAAGTTTGCAAATTCAATTTGCACTTGTGTGTAAATGAAATTTATAAATTTTGTTTGCACTTGTAGCTAAATGAAGTGTATAAATTCTGTTTGCTCCTGTAGTTAAATGAAGTTTTTAATGTTTGCTTTTGCAGCTAAATGAAGTTTATAAATTCTGTTTGCACTTGTAACTATAGAAAGTTTACAAATTTTGTTTGCACTTGTAGGTAAATGAAGTTTATAAATTTTGTTTGCACTTGTAGCTAAATGAAGTTTACAAATTCTGTTTGCTCTTGTAGTTAAATGAAGTTTATGATGTTTGCTTTTGTAGCTAAATGAAGTTTATAAATTCTGTTTGCACTTGTAACTAAAGAAAGTTTACAAAATTTGTTTGCACTCGTAGCTAAATGAAGTTTATAAATTTTGGTTGCACTCGTAGCTAAATGAAGTTCATGTCATTGGTCCTGATGAATAAAAACCAAGAGTAATTTGGTAAATTACTATTGGTTTTCAAAACGGTCTATCGAGTCTTAAAAAAAATGCTTTCCCCATTTCACAGAACCCTCTTTTATATTTTTGTGGTTGTTTTTCAAATTTAAATGATCCTGCGGTGGGAAGCATGAACACAAGTTTATGGAAACTGATTTCTGTATATTGATCAAAGAAAATTATTTTGCAAAGGTAATTCTACATTATAAAATATGCAGAAAGTAAATAAAGAAAACAAGTACTAAAACTTCAACCCTAAAGGAGGTAAGATGAAAGATTGACATTATACAGTAAAAACATGTTGACAAAGAGGTTATTAAAAATGCATCTGCTTGCATGGTATTAATGTGTAATGTGACCTTTCTTGGAAGAAGAGAAGATTCAGTTGCAAACAATGTGTAAGGAATGTCAATTATTGTCCGAGTAATAAGTAAACAAACGAATCCTTCAATTAATTAGTTTTCTAGTGAAACGTTCTACATACGGTAACATTCATTTATTCTTCGCTAACAATATTGTTGTCATGTTTATTGTCTGATGAAAAAGCAAATACACATAAACAAACACACAAACACAGACACACACACACACACACACACACACACACACACATATATATATATTATTAATATATATATATACATATATATATATACAATATACAAATATATAATTATATAGTACATATATATATATATATATATATTATATATATATTATATACATATATTATACATATTATACAAATATATATTATATATATGTATATCATATATATATAATGATATATTATATATCTATATATATATATATATATATGATATATATAATATATATTTATTAACACGATCAAAGTTAGCCAGTTTCCGGTAGCAGAGGATCAATGCAAGTAAGATGTATGTTCATAGCGACAGCCCCATTCATATTTTGGTTGCTGAAGATGGCTGATTGGCATTTTCATCAACTCGATTACTGAGAGGACGCCATTCATCTCTTAACATTCTTTCCCTCGTTCTGGATATTGAGGCAGTTTCTGCCCTGTGCTTATATATCTTCCCATCTCGCACAATTCCTAGAGACGGTACACTTGGTTACTCCGAAATTTTCATGCCTACAAACAATGTCATTACCATCCATACAACCTACCTTTAAACACAAATCACCTACTACAGCTACCCTTCGTCATTTCATAAAACCAACCTAAGAAACACTCATACTACTTAACAGCCATCTATTTTATTCATATTCTTTTCCATTCTTCAGTATCATGCACTGACGAGTACTACTTTTCTCCATCTAAACTCGAAATTTTCATCACAGTCCTAGAACCAGCGCATTAGAGGTCCCGTACACCCCGTTCTTCTGCCTTAGACTTACAGAGAGCCGATGCTCCAGCTTCCACTGTCAATCATATGCGAGTTTGTTGGCGGGCTACACATGCTAGAGCGGTGCTGTTATCTCCCCTACCTTCCCGATCCCCTACACACCTTGCCAACACTCGGGCCAACGAAAAGGTTTGCGGGAGGAGAGTGGATGTCTCTTACCTTCCCTCCCGTTCCCTTACCTACCCCACTCACACCCGGGGCGGGCAAACAATTTTATAAGGGGTGGGTGGCTGTATCAAGTCTCCTCTATTGTCATCCGGGGAAGGAAAAACAACACCCACTCGGATTTAATTATAGATTATTATACACCTGTCCTTTACCAAAAACCTTCTAAGCCGCTAGCCTCTGTATCTCATTGGTCTGCAGGATCATTTCGAAATATCTGCCTATAAGCACTCTGGTGCAGCCAACTGGTGTCTTATTCACTAGCATCACTCAAGTGCGGCACATTGGTTACTACTAACCTGAAAGCAGAAATTCATCTACCACTTATGCATTACTTCTTACCATCAAGGGTTGGACAACCTTTCATTGGGCATTTTTCTGTTGAAGGGCAGATTATACCTATGTCCTGAACTACTGAGCTTCATAGGCAGTGAGGTCAGGGTTGCCAACTTCAGTTAATAGACTAGTCTAATGTATCTGGCTCCTCTTGGCCCTGAGAGGAAGAGAGAGAGAGCGAGAGAGAGAGAGAGGGTGTTTATTACCTTTGAGTTAGCATTTACTACCCCAAGGTTGTGG
This sequence comes from Macrobrachium nipponense, assembly GCF_015104395.2. Taxonomy (NCBI): domain Eukaryota; kingdom Metazoa; phylum Arthropoda; class Malacostraca; order Decapoda; family Palaemonidae; genus Macrobrachium; species Macrobrachium nipponense. The sequence continues at coordinate 31,381,984 of NC_061109.1, forward strand.
ATTAGAATATCAAAGCATGTCCACTCCCTAATACTGTTTATCACCTTATTAACTGCACTAACTAACAAGAATATATATATATATATATATATATATATATATATATATATATATATATATATATATATATATATATGAGTGTGTGTGTGTATGTGTATACACACACACACACACACACACACACACACACATATATATATATATATATATATATATATATATATATATATATATTATATAAAATCATACTAGCTGATTTAACTGAGAAGTAAAAATCCATAACAATGTATAAGATACTGCCCTTTTAAAACATACAAAAAGGTTAAAAATGGGAGATTTCGACCATTTGCACAACGGTTCTCTTCAGCATCGGTGCCGAAGAGGACCTGAGACAACTGCCACTTCGACAACCTGTGCTGGGATGGATGTGAAATCACCCAGTCACGATCGAGGGAAAGCCATTAAGTACCCAATGTTTGGGTTAGAGATGCGATTAACAGCCATTACATGACCGCTCTATTCACGACAAAGTTGTTCGATGGTTCCTTGGACTGTCACAAAATATTTTCCGATTTGTGTTTTAAGCAAAACAAGCATTTTTATTCAGTTGGCTGAAGAGGACCGTTTGCAAACGGTCGAAAGCTCCCTGTTTACATGTACATATAACAAACACACACGCACACACACACACACACACACACACACACACATATATATATATATATATATATATATATATATATATATATATATATATATATATATATATATATGTATATATATATGTATATATACATATATATATATATATATATATATATATATGTATATATTTTGTATTTATATATTTATATATATATATATATTATATATATATATATATATATATATATATATATATATATAATAAACGCTAGTAACTGTACATTAGTGTTACCGTTCTGATAATTTTCATTTCCTTTACAGGTGCACAGCGACGATCGCTGCTGTATACTGGCAAAGTTCAGAGGAATCAGTAGAAGGGCAACTTCCCCAGACAGGTCCCGCCCTTGAAAGCAAAGGTGTCTACACAGGTGAGACGCAGTGCCTAGAGCATAATGAATATTTGTAGATATACGCTTTCACACTCACATACTATGTATAAATACGTATATGTATATATATATATATATATATATATAATATATATATATATATATATATATATATATATATATATATATATATAGTATATATATATATATATATATATATATATATATATATATATATATGTATATATATATATATATATATATATATATATATATATATATATATATATATATATATATATATATATATATACTATATATATATATATATATATATATATATATATATATATATATATATATATATATATATATATATATATATATATATAATATATGTATGTGCATGTGTGTTTGGGGTTTGGATGTATATAGCCATATATATCATGAAGGACTACACTTTAATGAGCCTATTAATCCCTGCCAAGAATTCAATGTACCCATCGACATATACATCATCATGACTAGATTTTCCCCTCACATGATAGAGTAATTAATTAATCAAGAACTTCTATTTTGGTGTACAGGTGGGTGTAGCCGCTCTCTTCCCAGCAAGTGGATAGGAGCCCTTTGCTTGGTGGGCCTCCGTCTGCTCTTCCCGGTCTTCACCCATTTGTAGAGAGAATCCAGTCCCGCCAAAGTTTCCCCCCATGTCACCGGTAGCTGCAGTCTTATGATCCCGGATATTGATAATACCCATCCTCCTCCTCCTTGCTTTGTGCTCAGTTCTAGAGGAGAGACGAGGAGGAGGTCGTGTGGCCCTTGAGGACATTTTTCTACTGAAGGAAAGAAAGAGACGGAGAATGTAAATCAAGGAAATGCATCAAGCAATCAGTCATTTTACAAAGAGTGGCCCTCATTCATTTCTTGGCCATCCTTCACGTCACGACAGAAGGTAGAAATCTGAAATGATAGACTATCATGCGACAGAGAGAGAGAGAGAGAGAGAGAGAGAGAGAATCTTGGTCTGCAGCTTCTGTTTCTAATTAATGTTCTCAAACTTGAAAAGACGGTTCTCTCCCCTAACACTTCACAGTCAATGAAAACTTGTGCTCATTTGACAAATATTCTCGAGATGGAAATGAACCAATACCTGATGGAAATTTTCTGTGACAAGACAAAAACATTTCGCTACTTTTGTGGAAAAGGAATTTTGAATAATTTATTCCAAAGGAAATTAGCCGTAATATTTTGATGTTCAAGATATAAGTAAAAGAAAGTGATTACAAACTCTTTAAAAAAGTACTTGCAGAAACAGCACAGTTATATCAGTTATCAAAATGAATGAAAGTGGAGAAATGAACACTTGAACTGAAGTATTCGATGAGACAGTACCCTAGTGGTGTTTAACTGTTTGACATGATGGATGGAACTGAAATTCAAAACCGAATTAAGTTCTTGCAGCAATAGTTAAGACACTCATTTTTACTTCTTGTGACGGACTTCTTGACAAATTGAAAATTCGAGAAGATAAATGTAATTCAAACATATCAATATCGACTGGAAAGATTTCCTGAAACTAATCTATTGAAGAAGAAATATTTTATCTATTTTATCTAGAATGTATTTACAATGGTCATACCATAACAAAGCATAATAGTTCAGCCATTGTTCCTCCATTTTTTTTATTTTGACTCATGAACTGACTCCGGCTGTTTGCCGCTGACCTAGGTCGAGATCTCTCACGTCAGAAGAAAGGGAAGGGCATTTTTTGTCGACCTCTGAGCCTTACCTTCGTGGTAAAGAAAGATTTTCCAATGTAGAGATTATACAATATTGTTGCATATTTCTTGGGGTTGTGGCTGCACTTCCAGAGGTCGGCTGCACTCCAGGAAATCATTTGTTTACATTTAGCAGTGATGTTATAGCGACGAATTTTTCGGCCAAGACGTTTTTTGTCTTTCAGAAGCGATATCAGTATCGTGTACGATAAGTCAACTCAGATTTTGTAAGTTACACTGTTTCTCTCTTTCCTCTGTCTTTCTTTCGAAGGCTTTTCTCAACTGTTCTCACAATGCTTTTCTTTTTCTTCCTTTGATGCTACTACGACTACTACTACTGCTACCATCAATGTCTTTATAAGCACTTTCGATAGTGAGACATGCACAAATGTTCTTATTCATAAAAAAATTATTCCTTTGCTCTTCGTCATTGATAAATGTGTAATGAGGACTTGATATATTAGATATATTTTGAAATAAATTGTAATCGTTGTAAATAGATAAGGAATATTCATTTGGTGACGTACTCCTGTTATATCGTTATTGTTGTGCATCAGTGACCAACTTCAGTCTCATTTTCTCAGATTTAAAATTTTTGGAAACTATTGCCTATGACATTTGTTACAATCTTCCTTGTATTCCCAAGTTCTCCTTTTGACAAAGATCTTTCTTTCCTTCTGTCCACGTATGGTGACGTAAGCTAGAGTTCCTTTCCTATCTTTCTCCTCAGTCTTCTCTTCTCTCTCTCTCTCTCTCTCTCTCTCTCTCTCTCTCTCTCTCTCTCTCTCTGTTTGCTTAAGTCATGGTGGTCTTGCTGGACCTCTTATAAAATTAAGAAATTACTGGGTTTTTATTAAATTTCAGCATTTCATATTGAGCACATGGCAGTGATCACATCCTCCCGCCTCTTAAGAAACGTGAAGTTTCTCTTCTCCCTCAGCAACCAACTTGAAAGATGATTTTTTTTTCCTCAGAATAGATGTCTTTTCACATATGTTATTTGATAAACATCCTCTTTGCACGCAAGGTTCAGCCAAGGTTACCAGCGTCATACCAACCCCTATTTTCTGTCATGCCAGTGATATAGGCCTTTATATTTACTAACGTTAGTAGTTGTGTATGTATAAACATTACATGAAGAAAACGTGGCCGCTTGAGGCCATTATTTCGCCCGTGCCATTTCTAATTGTCTGTTTTCTGGTGTTTCTGTGAGTTGTTTTTACATAAGGTAACGATGTGATATCCTCTATCACTTAATGTAGTGTCGTTGAGGACACGCGATGATATTCATAGGTTATTTTGAGCAGCAGCATAACGCAATTTTTGTAATAGCTCTTCATTCAGCAACTTTTTTTTTCTTCCTGGTAGATCGTTCGACAATAGGTAAGCCATTACATAGAACGCGGTTAGTATGTCTTGAAATACATTCTTCCAGTTTCTACCCAACCTACGGTTAACCAGAAAAATAAATAAGATTGTTATGGAGACTCATCACTGTAAATATTTATAGGTTAATATATAGTGTCATAGTGTTACGTGTTGTTATAAATGCCAATAAAACAACAAGGGACAGGAAAATTTTTATATGAATACTTTTGGTTCTCCATTGGGTATCGAAGAAAAATAATACGCCACGAGATGATGTTATATTTCAGTCACAGCTTTTATATCATGAACTGAATGTCTTGAATGAGGGCGTGTGATAAATGTCATTAATAATAAAAAAGATGTTAAATAACGCTTGTTTTGTAGCCACCGGGTCTTGGCACAACTCATTTTTAAGGCTTCTTGTGTCCAAGCTTCAAAAATCCCAATGACAAGGTGATTATGTCCTTTTAAGGCTACACTCCTTTAATCAGAATTTCATTAACAGGATCACTGCAACCGAGATATCACTCCTTGGGACATGTACCTCTGCCCTGACTTGAAATGCGATGCTTTGTTCAAGGTGTGTGTGTGTGTGTGTGTGTGTGTGTGGATGTTTCACTTGTGCTCATGGCAAGGGGCATTGAGATAACTGCAAGTCGTCATCGATAACTGTGAACATTTCAATAACAATTCGTTTTTAGTCAGGTATACTAAGTCTGGCTGGTAACATACTGAAGGTCAATATTGGCTTTATTTGACTTAAATTAAATCTTAATATCAAAATAAGGTTAGTGTATGGGAATACTGTACTTTACTGACAAAACGGATTATACTGAATTTATGAAATAGTAACAAGCCATTATGCGCTCATCGTTTGGAATATAACTTACTTTTGCAAGTGAAATTGGAGCGGGAGAAAATCCATGCGAAGAATTTTGGTTGTTCACGCTGGAGTGTAGTAATGTAATGGCACAGATCTACGTATGAATGACATAGTTGACAAAACGAAACGTTTGCTTGTGATGAACGTTTGGATGCGTTTCTCTCCCGACCACTGCTGTTCCTCAATTCACTTGGAGTGTGGACACAAGAAAGTCTTCTATAACCTGTACATAGAATAGGTGTTGAATAGCCGCATATTTTTTACTATTTGCGCCGCAGCGGAACCTATTCGCCCCTTTTTCGTCAGAGGCGGCCGTTCTCCTCAAATGGGCGTCCCGACAGAGGTCATTTATCGCTATTAAGGTATAAACGATAAAGATATTGCACTTTGTATTTTTATATATTAGTTTCCGTTGGTAGTTTAGGTAGAATATCCAAAATAATACTGAAAAAAAATTATATCTCACTAATGATATTCATGGATGCTATTATTATTATTATCATTTGTTTCCTTTTCGTGAAGGCGTGAGATTGGTAGTCACTTCATGGGATTTTCTCCATGTACTATACTCGTACGTCTCGTTCTCTCTAAGACGATGAACACCCGGTGGTTGATCAATCATTAGCTCCAGATGGTACGATTTAGATTAACTCTTGCCAGCATATATTCAAAACTTCTCCGTATATACTGTGCGCATATGAAGTAAAATATGGTAGTCACGTTATGTCCTTTATTTAGTAACATTTTGAAAAGCCCTAGAAATCATTAGTTTATCAGTTGGTTTAGCGAACAATCGCTTATTCCCTTGTCATCAACCGAATTCGTTCGTTGATGCTGGTGTGTTCTTCCTCTTGAGACGAACAAAACGTACTAACCTTCTCAGCGGTGTGCTGGTTAGGAAGTTATTACTTTGTTTCATATAACCAACTTTTCTTTCCTTTGTCATTTTTGGTTGAATTCAATGCACATGAATCTTCTACGTATATGTCTGTGAGTACTGCCTAAAAGTTACGTAAAAAAAAAGAAGCTCTAATACGAATGTATATTCACTGTATAAATGCATTTTCATGTTTTCATGCTAGTATTGTATTTGCTCTGAGACTGTATCGAAGTAGCTTAAAAACTCTATCGGAAGGAGACTCATTCTCGCATGATCGAGATCCTGTCTCGCGAATGGTGTCTCTGTCTGCACCAGAGCACAAAGAAGAAGAAGAAGGAAACAATAATATGAGGATGAGGAACTGTGAGGTCGTCGTTCACGTGACTGGCGCCAGAACGGATCTTACACTGATCACGGTGAATTCAGTGTTGTGTGTGTTGACATGTATGTTGTTTATCATGAAAAAAAAAAAATGTCATGCTTCCCTATTTTCATATCACTTTTCCCCCACCCTGGAGGAGCGTGTCATAGTTTATACTTACGATATATTTGTACTCTTAAGAATATACATCAAATGAGAAATCATTTTCGTCACGATACGATTTTAACTTGCTTTACCATACTTTCGGATTGTTCAGTCTCTGTTTACCTTATACATATCTGAGCGCATATCTGCAATTAATAGGTCGAGATGTGTGCTGAACTGATATTCTTATGGCGATTCCTCAAAAGCAAATAATGCAATGGTTTGCTTTGCTGGGCGGTTGTATAATATGCGAAGTACAAAGAAATATTGTATTTAAGAATTTGAATGAGCGCCATATAGTTAGGTATATATCTTCACCAAATTGTAATGAGTGTATCAATATTACACACTGAAAAATTTGGATATTTTTTTCTTTAAGTCTGGGCATGGGCTGCATTGCAAAATCTATTCATCAAAAATTTATCCAACACTTTTTCATTTTCTCTTTCATTATCCAACATCGATGACTAAAGGCGAATGCGACAAAATGGAATACACATAAAATAACAAATGAATTTGCTAACAATACCTGAAATTTCACATTCAAACCAAGCTTAATGTACTAGCAATTGTGGCGCCAGCTCATTCATTACCTCAAACACTTACAGTAAAGTGGGATATTGGATGACCATCAGAAAAGAAATATTTAGAAAAGTCAGTTCACTACATTCGCACAATTATGTTAAGTAAACTCTCTCTCTCTCTCTCTCTCTCTCTCTCTCTCTCTCTCTCTCTCTCTCTCTCTCTCTTTCATTATACTTCCTGTTTCTCTAAAAAATTATCAAAAATTCTATCATTATATATCAGCGGTTATTCATTCATTAGGAAAAAAAAATTACCAATACCTATAAGTCCTATTTTTATACTAATATATAAAAGGCATCTTCAAAAACATTACCATATCCTAATTATATATATTTAATGTGATCTCGCATATCAACTTATAATAAAAAAATATATTATTAAAGTATGCTACTTCTTCACATATCGAATCGTAATGTTACTTCACAAACGATATAATGAATATTATTTCTGGTGTTTGCTTTATCTTCAAACCAAGATAATTCTTTTATCTTTATATGTTATAATCTATTTAAGAGAGTATATAAATTATGCTAATAATTTCGTGCTTTTTACATTATATCTGATTGTGGTACTTTCTGTAAAACGCGAAATAGTGTCTTCTCTCTCTCTCTCTCTCTCTCTCTCTCTCTCTCTCTCTCTCTCTCTCTCTCTCTCTCTCTCTCTCTCTCTTCTCCTAACGCTGAGAGATAAGGGGAGGTATTCTGTACCAGCAAATCCTTGTTTCAAACAATAATTTCAATTCCTAAACAAATGGGTGATAATGACGTTAGTTACTGTACATAGGAAATCTCACTTAGCCTAGAGCTAATCTTTCTCAACATCACTTTCGAAGACTCATGCCGTCTATATTATTATGTGTCGAGAATGATATTTACAGTTTATATTAGCTGTTTATTGGTAGGTCTCTGTAGACATTTAAGATGGGAAATATTTCGCCTGCCATGAGGCGGAGGAAAACATATCTGTATAATTAATTATGATCTTGTAAATAAAGAGAAACGTTCGTATGGCCCGTGAGTTTTAATATCCTGAATCGAGGGTAGATAAGGCAAGGTATGCTCCAATTTCTGGCTGCGAACCGAATTCACTGAAGACGAGTCTATGAATGAATGAGTTATTAAGAAAGCAAGTATGCGGATAAATACATTTCTAATCACGCCGTCGTATCACACACTGGAGCAAAGGAATTGATTAAGAGATTAACATATAAACTAGAAGTCATTACGTATTTCGAATTATGAGCAATTAACACAGAAAATAGCTATATATTGCATTTTATTCAAAGGTGAGTACAAATATATATATATATATATATATATATATATATATATATATATATATATATATATATATATATATATATATATATGTATATATATATAGTATAATATATATATATAGTATATACGTATATACATATATATATATATATATACAAATATATATACTATATATATATATATAATATATATATATATATATAAGCAGGAACAGGATAGCCAGAAGACGTGGTAATATTCCAGACATTATTATTTTTTTAAAATTCAACAAGGGACAGCCGAGGATTCGGGAATACATTGTTTTTCCCATCATCAGGGTCACTTATCTATAAAAATGATACAAAAAAAAAAGAAACATTAAAAACTGTACTGATTAAGTATATCTAAATACATTAAAATACTTTAAAATACATAACACAGTAAAAAAGGAACATAAAAACTAAGTTAACTGCAAACCATAAAAGAGCAATGACAAGTTAAAAGAGATTACGTAAAATGCAGAAATATACTGAGAGCGAAAAATAAATACATGAATATTCAGAGTAAAAAAAAAAAATAATAATAATGATACTGTAGTACAAAATATTGGAGAACCTACTGTTCATGTCGTAGTCAAATGACAACTGGGAGAGTTAGAAAACTGCGAATGAAATGAGCAGAAGTGGTGTGGGTAAAAGAGAGACAGAGAGAGAGAAGGGACTTATGTGGGATGTTCTAAACGCCTACTTAAGGTGCGTATCGACTCTCATAGGGGTGTCAGCCATCGTACAGGCTTGCCTTTAAGCAAAAAAGAAAATAGTGCAATTAGACTTCATGCCATATTCTGTCACCATCACATACAGTACAGAGATTTTGAAATACTCGGACAAACAAAAAACAGCCATTCACTTCCCTTTTTAGAGTCCCTCCATATTAAACAACAATCTCCAACACTCAATAACCAAACCACCTCTGTTCCTTTGTTCATTGTATAATTTGCTTGTTTGTTTGTTTGTTTGTTTTTCTCCCTCCTTCTCTCTCTCTCTGTCTCTCTTTTACCCACACCACTTCTGCTCATTTCATTCGCAGTTTTCTAACTCTCCCAGTTGTCATTTGACTACGACATGAACAGTAGGTTCTCCAATATTTTGTACTACAGTATCATTATTATAATTTTTTTTTTTACTCTGAATATTCATGTATTTATTTTTCGCTCCCAGTATATTTCTGCATTTTACGTAATCTCTTTTAACTTGTCATTGCTCTTTTATGGTTTGCAGTTAACTTAGTTTTTATGTTCCTTTTTTACTGTGTTATGTATTTTAAAGTATTGTAATATTTTTAGATATACTTAATCAGTACAGTTCTTAATGTTTCTTTTTTTTTGTATCATTTTATAGATAAGTGACCCTGATGATGGGAAAAACAATGTATTCCCGAAAGCTCGGCTGTCCCCTTGTTGAATTTTAAAGAAATAATAATGTCTGGAATATTACCACGTCTTCTGGCTATCCTGTTCCTGCTTAAATTAAAGTTTTCCAGAAACGACAACATACCTAGTTATATATATATATATATACATATATATATATATATATATATATATATATATATATATATATATATATATATATATATATATATATATATATATATATATATTTATATACATATATATATATATATATATATATATATATATATAGAGAGAGAGAGAGAGAGATGAGATGATGAGAGAGAGAGAGAGGAGAGAGAGAGAGAGAGAGAGAGAGAGAGAGAGAGAGAGAATTAAAATTATGTAAACAGGTCATCTTTAACTGCAAGAATATGAAATTCAAACAAAAATAAGTTCAGAAAATATTTCCAGTTTCTTTGCTTAATAATAACTATAGAAAGAAAATAGTATATGATATACCACAGACAATGATGTTTCCAATATTTAATGAATGGTGTATGATTAAAACAATTCTCACGTATATGACAAAATTAGACGTTCAATACCATTTACATAGTACGCGTCAGAACTACCAAATTACCTTGGAGAAATATAAAAAGGGATATGTATAATAGCAGGAGCGATAAAAGGAAATAACAGCACTTCTGGAGACAGCCAGTCTGCTGTCAAAGCCATCTGTCTCGTATCATAGTAATTTAGCTCTATTATCGTAACATATAGAAGGCAAATGAGACGCCACCATGACTAGTCAGAATTTGCCAAATTAACTATTTCGCGGAGCTAACAATAATATCAGGCTACATAGTATAAGCCAGAGTGAGTGGTCTCGATTCAGAGCCAGTACTGCCACAATGCTAGAAACTACGAAACAGTATCACAGGAAAGGTGATATATATATATATATATATATATATATATATATATATATATATGTGTGTGTGTGTGTGTGTGTGTGTGTGTGTGTGATATATATATATATATATATATATATATATATATATATATATATATATATATATATATATATAACACACACACACACCCGCCCACACCCACACACACACACACACACACACACACACACATATATATATATATATCATATATATATATATATATATATGTACATATATATGCACTTTCCTGTGACATAACGCGTTTAAACCACTTACTCTATGTTACTGGTTTACCGATATTCCATGACCAGTCTTCGAAGATAATGAATGTCAACCCACATCGCAGAGTTTCTCCGAACATCTTATTTGCTCATTTCGGATTCATGACCTCGCAGTTACTGTTCAGGATCGTTGTTACGACGCCAGTAAGAATTAACAAATCAATACTGTTCAGGTATTTAACATTTTAATGCACTCGACTTCGCTGCAGTATAAGATAAGCACTGCTTCAGAATAATCACGCAGAGTGCATCATGAATCATTCTATTACGGCTAAGAAAATGAGGATTTTACACTAAACAAAATTCAGTACAGTAAGATATTCATGTTTTGCGTTGCAATAAACTTTTCCCTTAAACGATGAAGCGTAGGAAGACCGATGCTCAAGAACGTTTCAGAGACAATATTTTCAGTGATGTAAAAACAAAGTAGTACTATAATTCTCTGGTATGAAATCATAATAATAAAGATGTGAATTCCCTACAGCCTTTGGCCTTCGTCTCACAAAAATGCAAGTTAACAAAGCGCCGAATTTTCTTCTGGGCAAACCAAGTTTTTGAATGGTGTATGAGCCGCGGCCCTTGAAGCTTTCAGCCACGGCTGGATGTTGGCCTGTCGTATAACGTTGCCAGACGCACGGTAATGGCTAACTTTAACCTTAAATAAAGTAAAATCTACTGAGGCCACTAGAGGGCTGGAATGTGATATGTTTGATCATTGGAGGGTGGATGATCAACACCAACTTTCAGCTCTCTACCCTCAGTAGTTTTTAAGATCTGAGGGCGGCCAGAAAAAGCGCAGACAGAAAATGCGGAGGATAGAAAAAGCCTACTCAATAGTTTTCTTTTACAGACGGCTAATAATGAAATTTCCTTGTAATATTTCTAATCTGCTTTCGGATGATGCGCTGTACAAGGTTACGTCATATTCTTGGAAGAGGAGTTCGGAGCTCTCTAGTTTCCGTAATCTCAGAAAATCATCCATTTACTGAATTTAAGCCGCATTCTCGGCCTTAACGGGCTTTGCTATGATAGTTTCTGAGACAATACAAGCTTCTAATGCAGTATCCAAATAGGAGTTTGTCGAAATTGCCACGAAATGAAATAACATTAATGCAAACACAGTGTTCCGCAAGTTTAACTGTCCACCGTGGACAGGACCTGAATTAATTTACATAGAGAGGAAATGTTAAGGATGAAATTAGAAGATGTGGCTGAAAATTTATGAAAAACAAATACAAATCTGAACACTGATTCGTAAACAGCAAATATTGACTTTTTGAGCGAACAGATAACATCTCAACCTGTTGGAAATCTTGAACTTTAAAGCTAAATAGATTAAATTAGAGTATTACGTATATATATATATATATATATATATATATATATATATATATATATATATATATATATATATATATATATATATTATATATATATATATATATATATACAGGGTGTTTCGAAATTAGAGCGTCCCCTCTACAGCATATACTAAAATTGATATGGACAAAAATAAAAGTAATTCAGAACAGGTATTTATTTAAGTTTCTCTCTGAGTATTCTATATTTTGTGTGACCTCCATCTGCCTGTACAAAAGCCTGCCTTCCTGAGGGGCATGGTTTCAGCAAATCGCAAAAAAGCTGAGACTCAAATCCATTTCCCTGAGCATTTCGGTCATATCTCTTCGCAGGTCATTGAGGCTTGGTATACCATATGATCCCTTAAGATACTACCAATGTTTTCACACACATTAAGATCAGGGGAGCTACCTGGAAATTCACTTGACGAGAAAAAAACGATACCACTGTTTTGAAGCAGCTCCTGTGTCTGAAGAGCCTTGAAACATGGTGCCTTATCATGCAAAAATGTGACTTCTTCAAAAGACAACGCATTTTCAGGATCTTTGAGGAAAGGAAATACTCCACCAGTAAGCACAGTTTCTCTGAAGTATTCGCCATTCCATGACTGTCCTTTTTATTTGATGATCCACATTAACTGTTTGGCTGAGAAACACAGAAAAATTCCCTAACATTCAGGAAATTTCTCATCTTGGCCATAGTGCACTTCATCGCTGACATCATCCAACTTTGCAGCCCAAATGATGTCATTTTTATGATTTGGCTTCCTGACTGTGTACATGAAGAATTCATCTGATGCAGCAACATGGAGAAAGTCAGCTTCATCCTAATCTTTAAGATATGAGCCGCAAGACCATGCACGGTCTTCTCTCTGTTGCTGAATGATGCTGAGCTTGCTGATAATAGGAAATGGCTTGATACTAGATTTCTTCAACTCACGATATACTACAGCTCTATACCTTCTTTTCTTTCCCCTTTTCTAGTTCAAGCACTAATTTACGTAAAGACTTTTTTGGTCTATCCACTGCCTTAGCTATGAGATCTTTTGACTCCTGAGAAAGCATCTCAGCCCTTCCAAGATTCTCACTCTTTTTGTGATGACAGTCATATGGATTTTTGTTCCAGTTTCTTTCAACATCTCTTTTAATGTATTTAGCTATCCAGGAACGTAAAATGAAGGATGTGCCAGCATCCCTGGCCTCTATGAATGTTATAGCCCGGATTCGGTCAATCCATCTGATTTCCTCCAAGTCGTTAGCCATGGCTATATATCTAACTCTATCACTCATTCTGAAAATACAAGAAATGTAAAATAAAAAAATAGCTTAATAGAAACTTAAAGTATTGTACGTGGAGATAGGCTATAGCAGAAAACTTCATAACTTTCCTTTTGTTCTGTGGAGGGGGCGTCTAATTTCGAAACACCCGGATATATATATATATATATATATATATATATATATATATATATATATATATATATATATGTGTGTGTGTGTGTGTGTGTGCGTGTCTGTATGTGCGTGTGTGTGCATGTGCATGTGTGCGTGTGCGTGTGCGTGTGCACGTATAATATATATATATATATATATATATACTATATATATATATATATATATATATATATATATATATATATAT
>NC_061109.1:31405932-31408432 GCF_015104395.2 Macrobrachium nipponense
TTGCCGTATACGCGGAGTGATTTCTTATGATTAAGTGAAAAAGAAAATGATAATGTGGAAGAACGGTCATACTGACCTTTACTAAAGAAGGAAGGTGAATAAAACATGAAGCGGTATGTTATATGATAGACAAAAGGTTTGACGTATCTAATCATCTGAATCTTTTTTGAAGTAGTATTAAATAGACATTAAATAATCATGTTAACATCTCCTTCAACAATATTGAAACCTTTTTTGGTTTTAAATAATAAGCATTATTAATTTTACAATATTTAATAGTTTACAATATTGAGGTAGAGATTTTGACGCCAGTTTTTGTTTAACACACAAAAATGACCGAGCATGGAGCCTGCGAAATCTGTTTTCCATAAAACATGAACACTTCAGCATGTATCCTAATAAAGATATTACCTCATGGCAGAATCGTCGAATTATGAAATTTGAGTAAGAGAATACACACACATGATAACTGCAGAGCAGAGACTACAATAAAAGAGGAAGCTCGATGCAATTAATACTCCTGAAAGGTCAATCATAGAGACAAAATAAGCCTAAAATTCCATTTGAAAGGAAAGGCAATAGTGGTTCAGACTACTGTCTGCCAAGCAGAATAGGCGACATTAGCTAAGAATTTATTTCATGAGCCCTGACGTCTATCTTAAAAACACACGGGGTGGGGGGATATCCCAATTCTTCTCTCTCTCTCTCTCTCTCTCTCTCTCTCTCTCTCTCTCTCTCTCCAAAAATTGTCAGAATCAGCGGGAACTAAATTTATTTTTATAATCACCTTCTTTATTGCGTTACGAAACACTTTTTTTTCCAAGTATAAACAAAAATAAATAAAAACTTTCTAGCTGTACATAATCAAGGCATGAAACCATTTAACCGATATTGTCTAACATTTTCCTTATCTTTATGGATCTCTCTTAGCTACTGACCGCCAATGGTTTTCGCGTGTCGTTATCTAGGACTAATATTTCTTGGGGGTCATTAACTTTATGATATTTACAGTCTTTTTATTTTTTGTTTTTACGACCATCCCCAGCGGGCTTGTGCTAAACGTGCTCGAATAAAACTCGTGGGGGTTGCTATCTAGGAAAGACCCTCTTTAATAGTTGTTTGTTAGCTGTTACATTCCGACCACGAGATGGAAACGCTAGGTAAATCCATCTCAACGGTCAGATTCTCTCCTGAAATTGATTTCTCCCGTCCGTTAGATGCCAGGAAGAAAGGAGGATTCCCTGAGGATTGCCTTGTCATTCAAGCAGATTTGAATAGTCTCCAGACGCTTGCCTTACCTTTGGGAATTAAAAAGAATTGTCAACACAACCTTTAAAATCAATTCTAATGCCGAGAGAAAGCAAATGTTTTAAAATGCAACATTGAACAGTCTTCCTTAAGAATTATTTAGTTAGGATTTCTCTCAAACAACAAAAGTTTTGTTGGAGGGTCTCAAGACATTTGGTCGGTTTTCATGAATATCAGGAGAAAAGTAAGATCCAATTTGGCACATGGATACTGAGTTTTGGGATATCCACATTTATTGTATGTTAGATGATTATTGACTGTCAAATAAAATTTGATGGAAACCTTGCAATTTTTACAAATTGCACGTAATATATAAAACAATGTATCATAAAATGATCAGTTAATGTTTACAAATTTGCTTTGTAGACAATTATTTAAAGACTTAAAATTTTAAGTTTAAAGACTTAGACTTCATAAAACGTAGACACACGAATAAACAGTTTTTGAAAGAGCTTCGAGGGTGACAGATCCAGATAAAAAACAAATGAAGAAACTTTTCATCACCTTGCTTGTTGTGACAAATGTGTCCACAAAGAATAAAAAAAAATCAGGCAGTTAAGGGGCTATTGAAAATAAATATATAACTGGTAATTCTCTCTCTCTCTATCTCTCTCTTTCATGTATGCACATATACACACACGCGCACAGACACACGCACAGACACACAGACACAGACACACACACACACACACACACACACATATATATATATATAATATATATATATATATATATATATATATGTGTGTGTGTGTGTGTGTGTGTGTGTGTGTGCGTGTGTGTGCTTGTGTGTGCTTGTGTGTTTGTGTGTGTGTATGTGTATACATGAGACAAAGAGAGAGGGAGAGAGAGAATTTCCAGTTATATATTTATTGCCAATAGCCCCTTAACTGCCTGGTTTTTTTTTTATTCTTTGTGGACACATTTGTCACAAGCAAGGTGATGAAAAGTTTCTTCATTTGTTTTTCATCTGGATCTGTCGCCTTCGAAACTTTCAAAAACTGTTTATTTGTGTGTCTACGTTTTATGAAGTACATATTATACATGCGCATTTACATACACACAAACCGACACACACACATATATGTATATATACATACATACATATATACATACATACATATATATATATATATATATATATATATATATATATATATATATATATATATATATATATATATATAGGTGG
>NC_061109.1:31425932-31428432 GCF_015104395.2 Macrobrachium nipponense
TTATTCACAAGGATTTCTTGATTTCATTTTGTGAGACTAGGAGCAGAAGGGCCAAATCTTTCAAAAACTTTTCCAAAATTCTCCTCATGAGCATCATCGATCATCATCTATTTTAGCACCATGATATGACTCCACGATCAACCCAACACCCATTCTCCCAGACTTCTCATTTTTTCTAGCCTCCTATCTCCCCACCTACCCCCTCCTCTCTCTCTCTCTCTCTCTCTCTCTCTCTCTCTCTCTCTCTCTCTCTCTCTCGTGTATTTTTCCCTTTCTTCTATCTTGCTTCAGTGTATGAGGGATGGTTGGATCATAAAGTGCATACGAAGGGTAAACAGCCTACTAATTCTTTCTTATTAGCTGAATCTTTTGAAAGCCTGGGGTTAGTTCTTATATTTTGCTTGTTTTTCTTATTTATTTTATTTTATTTTCATTGGAAGTGCATATATGGCCACTTGCCGAGAAAGCCTATAATAAGTTCTTAAAATAATGAATGAGTTTGAGCATGATGAAAAGTCCTTATTGTGATTCTATGTGAACAGTATAGTCTTCGAACTTTACTGAAATTATGACAAATGAAAGGATGCGCATGTATTGGATGCAGCAGTCAGTGTTGTTGATACGAGTAGTGCAAATTTTTATACTTACAAATAATATGCTTCTTTGTGTTTTCTTGAACATACATATTATGCATCAAACTGAGTTGGTTGTTGAATAAATCCAGAATACTCTGAATTATTTGGAACATGAATTATTATTTCACGTAAATGAGTTAACCAGTTCCCAGAAAAAATAGGAATATAAGATTATATCGTTCTTCGGCAAGCCTTCATAAGTGGAGTTTATTAACTAGAGTGGAAATAGAAGAAATGAGCTTGTCAGTCGAAGAAGTCATACAAAATAAAACGTCAGTCAAAAAAGACATTTTGCATGATGTAAGTTGACTCTACGCTACTCACACGAACATGAAACCTCTTTCAACTTCGTAGCTTAAAACCCAATTTGAGGTCATTTGCATAAAAGCGGATTGAAAAATGAAGAAATGAAGATGCTAATTCTAAACTCTGTGTGGGAGTGTCAAATGTAAAACCTGTTATATAATTTTTAATTTTTATTAACAACGGTCATACACCTCGAAGGTGCGTCATTCCTAAGATTATATTCTTAACATATTTAGTAGGGAAGATATAATCAGTTCCTTCACCTCAGAGCTTAAATAACGCAATGCTATACTGCAGAACCTGAGTTCTTTGGAATGTAAAGCGATTGCACAAAATCAGTCCCTTCCACAGATTTTCTTGAAAAACAACTATGTTAGAACTGTTACAGATACGAGTAAACGGAAAATACGAACGGATCAAGTAAACAAAAAATAATTTAAACCACATGATTGCCAGGGGATATTATCGAAATAAGTAATTTGGAAAATTCTGTTAGTATTTGTCTTTCAGATTCATAGTAAAACTTGTTGCTATAACCATTTCCGTTCTCTCATAATTAAAGAATCAGCTTACCAAGCAAAGAGAGAGGGTAAAGCGAAAACTGAATGAAATTGTAATAACAAATCATAGAACGTCAATTTCACAAGATCATTCTGAAGTGCCTTTGTTCTGCCACCCTGACTAGAATGTACACAGCAGGCCATAATAGAATAGAATATGCAATTTTGGCAAAAGGCCAAGCGCTGGGATTAATGAGGCCAAACAGTACAGAAAACGAAATTGACAGCAAAAGGGTTTGTAAGTTGTAATAGGAAGAAAACCACAGTTGCCCTATGATCAAAGGTGTAGAGATAGAAGAAAAAATATGAAAGAAGGTACAGTTAAAATAAACAAAACGTTTGCAGCTAAGGGTCGAAAGGACACCTGCAAAGAGCCATAAGTAATGCTTATAGTTCACTACATGTGGTTCATTGATGGCACTAACCCCCCCTACGGCTCTTATGGAGGGAGCAGCAACAAGGCAAGTAGGCAAATTTCCGCGACGAAGGAACTATTTAATGAAGATAGAGGGAGAACTTCAAAACGAGTCATTACTGGTAATGCAAAACTTGGGCCAATAGTCTGGCAGTTTCCGAGCCCCTTACACCGGGGCATTGAACTCCCTAACTGCTTATGAAGTCGGGCTAAATTCAGTAATGATCATTACGCTGAAGTGATTATCATTTTAACCGGTTCCCTCTCTGAGCATTCTTGTGAGAGATTGTGGTCTAACGAGCATGTAGAGCTACAGCAGGGCTTAGTGTTGATAAGTTGTGAGTGGAGCCTTTCCCGAAAGCTAAACTTAACTCAGTCCTTTTCACAATATTGAAATGATGCTCATTCTAACCATTTCTATAATGGGTCAATTTTACGAAATAAGTGGATATCGATGTAATTTTTTAACAATGTTTGTCTAGAAGGATGGTTATATCAAATTTTTTTTGGGGGGAGATAAAGCGTCAATAATATATATATATATATATATATATATATATATATATATATATATATATATATAT
>NC_061109.1:31430932-31435932 GCF_015104395.2 Macrobrachium nipponense
TACAGCATTGACCCAAACATTGAACCAATCACATTTCAAGTGGACATTGACTACTGGAAACTTATCTTCTCTGCCTAAATAATCAATAACTAAAACAAGTTTACAATTCTCTGAATCAGTTTTGACCTCCAGACTATCTGTCTGTTTTTTAAATTTGGCCTTCTCAGGACAGTTTGAGGAAACATGCCCAATGTTACCACAAGAATAGCAAGTTACCTTTTTATTAACAGCAGCAGTACGAGAAAAGAACTGGCCACCTTTGTGCCTGACTTGACTGTCCTCATGCTGATGCTCCTGTTTACTTTTGGAAATCTTGTGATCTTCTCTAGGGTATGATTTATGAGTAGATGCATAAATGTCTGCAAGTCGAGCCATTTCTTCATAGGTATCTGGACTCCTTAGCAAAAAGTCTTAGGTCCTTAGGAAGAGTAGCTAGGAACTGATCTTTAACTATTGATTCTCTAATGTTTTCATAGGTTTTATATATACCTAACCTATCAATCCAAAGATCAAAAACACGGAATAGGTGTTGCATAAACTGCTGGTAATTTGACTTTGATAAAAGCTTAGCAGTTCGAAATTCCTGCCTATAAAATTCAGCAGTTTTTCTAAATCCTACAAGTAGAGCACCTTTAATTAGGCCATAATCACTTGTCACACTGGATGAGAAGTTGGAAAATATAGCTAAAGCCTTACTTTATAAAAGAGAGCAAAGTTGCAATCCCCAGTCTTCCTTTTTCCACTTTCGTAATTCAGCAATCCTCTCAAACTTAGTCAAATAAGCTGTAATATCATCGCCATCCTTGAAAGGCAATGGTCTGGTAGTATCAACAGTCACAGATACAGGCCTATCTGTGCTATTTCCATCCATATCCAAATTTTCTAATTCGAGTCTCTTCATTTCCAACTCATGTTTACGAGCCTTTTCATTCTCCTGTAACCGTTGCTTGTCTCTGTCTTCTTGATCCGCTCTTACTTTCTCTTGTTCTGCTCTTATTTTATCACGTTCCAGAGCTCTCCTATCCCTCTCAATTGCTTCAGAAATCCTTCTTTCTACAAACAAAATAAAATTTTCCCCAGACAAACCTAATGAGACACCTTCGTCCATCCAGAGTTGGTATGTAGGATCAGGATCCATTATGCACGATAGATAATAGCTAAATTCACTCGACAGGATTAAATTTCAAAATAAGTAATAATTACTAAACCAATAATTTAACCAAGATACATATCCACAAACATTACCAAGACATCACACCACATTCATAATAAACACAATAAAAAAAATACTTATCAAGAATAGAAAGCTGAAGAGTAACGAAAACTAGAATCAAAGGTTAATAATTGTAACCTATCAATATGAGACAGCAAGGATTAGCCTAAAGTTAATTAGTAGCAAATTCCCAGTTACTACCAGCTAGACTAACCTGCGAACAGTCTATTTCACAATTGCCTAGAAAATGCGCTTACACAAAGTTGCATCCCACTTAAGTTCGCTAAAACACGTAATTCCAGCCAAAATACTCAACACATTCAGCCTTCAATGGAATACTCAAATGCTGATAGATTATATCTCGCCCTGGTAAGCACACCACTGTAAAGGAAACCGGTGGTTCCCAAGTCTGTAGTGGCTTTTCTGATATAATAACCACCAATTAGCTTCACTTTCAACACAGATGAGTATAACCATTAAAAGGCATAAATAAAAAGTAGAAGTAAAATAACAATATAATTACAAAATAAACTTTAAGATTCTGATTTATTGTAGCAGTACACAATACTTAATTTGTATGCCTTTCTCGGGCGTAGTCGATCTCACAGAAGTTTTCCGGATAACTACGTGGATACGTAGTTCGGCTCCTGCTGTAAACTGGCGTATGTTTGTGGCGACGAGACTAGTTTCAGTGTTACACTAGAGACGGTCATCAACTACTGTCAACTTTCACACGAGTCCATACGGCCCTTACGGTGATTCGAAGCAGCTGACTTGAATGTCATCCAAGTGTCCAACTTGGAACAAATGGGATGCAGGCTTGCATCAATTAAGACACCAACGCCGGTAGGGGAATGGGGCACTACCTCTGTGTGGCTAAAGAAACACATGAATTAGCAATTTAAAAATGAGATGCACTTCAAATGAAATCACTTAATCTAAAACAATTATCAAGTGCTATTTCACAGGTGTAACTGGTAATATCCCGGGAGCTCACTGTTGCTTGATAAAGCAGAATCATAAGAAACTAATTGTCTAAATAAAATGTAATCAAGAGGCGGCAAAGGAAGCTTCACGAGTCGGTACGGAAGGTAAAGTAGCGAGGGTAAAATAGCGACGGCAAGGAGAATAGAGTAGTAGAGAACAAGGAAAATAGAATATTAGTAATAGCATCGTATTCGAAATTAAACATATGAGATAAAAGGAATAATTATTCAAAACAACAGTTTACGAAATAATAATCAATATAAGAAAGGTATTAAATAAAAATAATTAAAATTTACGTATCTGGTTTCAGTCGCAACCAGAAGCGTTCAAGGGGCGCCATCTACGAGCAATGGGAAAAACTAAAACATGTATAATTCTAACTACGCACCAATTCCCCAATTGTTAGGGAAGAATTCCCTTACAATGACGCTGCTATTTCTGAAAGCACCTATAATTCTTTCTACAATTCAGGATCTTCTTTTGCTACTTTGTATGGACTCCCTAAAGTTCACAAGAATGACATTCCCCTTCGACCAATACTTGCTGCTTATAACTCGCCTAATTTCGAAATAGCCAAGTACCTTGTTCCCCTCCTCACACTGCAAAATGCTTCCTCTTTTGTCCCTGACATTCTTGAGCAAAATTCACATACATTTATGGTTAGTTTCGATGTCCAGTCCCTATTTACCAATGTCCCCGTTTTCGAAACCATTGATATTATCCTCGGAAAATTATTCCTTACCCCGAATACGGTCTACCACGGTTTTACCAGAAATAATTTCAAATAACTCTTGGAACTCTCAGTCATTGATACTCACTTTACTTTTAATGGGAAAGTTTACAAGCAAATAGATGGCATGGCCATGGGCTCCCCTTTAGGACCTTCTTTCGCTAATATTTTTATGTGTCATTTAGAGGAACAGTTCTTTAATTAGTGCCCAAATAATTTTCAACGTCAGGTCCAGTTGTTATTAGATTTTGTAAACTCTTTTCATTCTAATATTACTTATACCATGGAAAAATAATGTAATGGCCGCGTTTCCTTTTGAGATATTTTGGTCTCTCGCTCTGAAGGAATTTTATGACTGGCATTTTCAGGAAGAAAACTTTTACCGGCCTTGGGTTAAACTTCTTTAGTCACTGTCCCCTTGCTTTCAAGGTTAACTTATGTAAAACTCTCATTCATCGAGCCTTTTCCCTTTGCTCCAACTAGAATAACTTTCATCTGGAAGTTAGGTTTGTAGAGACTTATTTTAAGAATAATTGCTATCCCCTGAACATGTTCAATAAAATCCTTAAAGAAATTTTAGACAATATTTTTAATACAAAAACTGTAGTCTGCACCGTTCCCAAGAAGATAATATATGTTCCACTACCATTCACTAATAATTCTGGCCCACTAAAACGTAAATTATTGTCACTCTTGAGCCTTCTATGCTCTTATGTTGATTTCAGATTTATTTTTAATAACCCGCTTACAATTGGAAGACTGTTTCACTTTAAAGACACCCTCCCAGAGTTGATGCGTACCTTCACTGTTTATAAGTTTAATTGCCCAAAATGTAATTTTGGGACTTATGTGGGATGTTCTAAACACCAACTTAAGGTGCGCATCGACTCTCATAGGGGTGTTAGCCATCGTACAGGCTTACCTTTAAGCAAAAAAGAAAATAGTGCAATTAGACTTCATGCCATGTCCTGTCACCATCACAAACAGTACTGCGATTTTGAAATATTTGGACAAACTAAAATCCGCCATTCACTTCCCTTTTTAGAGTCCCTCCATATTAAACAACAAACTCCAGCACTCAATAACCAAAACCACCTCTGTTCCTTTGTTCATTGCATAATTTGCTTGTTTATTTGTTTTTTTTCCTCCCTCCTTCTCTCTCTCTCTTTTACCCAGACCATTTCTGCCCATTTCATTCGCAGTTTTCTAACTCGCCCAGTTGTCATGTTTTTATTTTTCGCTCTTAGTATATTTCTTCGTTTTACGTAATCTCTCTTAACTTTTCATTGCTATTTTATGATTTGCAGTTAACTTAGTTTTTATGTTCCTTTTTTACTTTGTGTTGTGTATTTCATATGCCCTTTTTTTTTTACTTTGTGACATGTGTTTTAAAGTATTGCAATGTTTTTAGATATAGTTAATCAGTATAGTTTTACTGTTTCTCTTTTTAGTATCATTTTATAGATATGTGACCCTGATGATGGGAAAGCAATGTATTCCCGAAAGCTCAGCGGTGCCCTTGTTTTATTTTAAGGAAATATTAATGTCTGGAATAATACCACGTCTTCTGGCTATCCTGTTCCTCCATATATATATATATATATACTATATATATATATATATATATATATATATATATATATATATATATATATATATATATATATATATATAATGATATATATATATATACATATTTATGTATACTATATATGTATATATATATATATATATATATAAGTATATATATATATATATATATATATATATATATTAATATATATATATATATATATATCATATATAATATATATATATATATATATATATATATATATATATATATATATATATATATATATATTATATTAGCTGACCAACCCCGTGCTGCCTGGAATAATCCTGAATGACATTGGATAACCTATATCTCTCTCTTTCCAGGTTTCCCCCTCCCTAACACACTCCTTTCTCTCTCTTCTTCGCCTCTTACTCTCTTTCTCACTTTTTCACAATGCACACATTCAGTATTAAAAAATTCAACAACCTAACACCATGTATTCATGATTAACT
>NC_061109.1:31440932-31443432 GCF_015104395.2 Macrobrachium nipponense
TATATATATATATAATATATATATATATATGTTATGTATATAAATCTTGCAGTTTTAATTCTATAAATATCCTTAATTATATATGAAACAGATATACCTCCTTGCACACAAGTAATCTTTCCTCACATGGCAAGTGACGCTCTATCACAGTATTTTAACCTTTTCAATATCTTTCACGACTACTTCTATCTGTGCGATAGATTTATTTAGGCAGAGAGTTTTCTGCAACATTATGCCCGCGACTTTTTCCCCTTGATCTTTCATTCCTTCCCCTATGAACCAGTCGTATACCACCCCCTTCCCTTTATACCCTAAAGTTATTCACTTCCTAAACCCACTAGGCTGAGATGAAAGCTCCCCGAGGGACGTTCTCTACAATTTTACGCATCTCCTTCCACTACTTCTCGGTAGGAATGAGGATTCGTCGGTTTTCAAAATACTTTTTTTAAGAGTTTAAAGCAGGTTTCACACGGTTTCATACTCGGAGAAATTACCTAATGGCACAGTGTTTTGAATTTTCACAAGAAATTTAAGTTTAAAAGGTTTCAATTTTAATACCTCACATTTATTTTTACGTTACAAACACTTTATGTCTGTAAGTACTTTGTATTATCATAAAGTAGGAAAATATCTCTAAAAAATATATTTTTAAGGAAATATAATTTTTATTCAACTGGTAAAATTTCTAGGTGGAATGTGAACTTTCAAAGACTTCAGCTGATAAAGAAAACATTAGGAGGGGCTGTTTCCCTCTCTTACCCTCTTTATGATTCGACTAAACCCAAATATAATCAAGCAAAAGAGAAGGAAAGAAAGATACATATACAAAATCTTTTTCGGATCTAAGGGAAGACGAGAGGCTGAGAGATTTTTTTTTGGTTTTGTGGATGATAGCGGAGTTATATCATGGTGCTACGGTAGAGATTGATCGATGGTGACTACGGTAAGAAGTTTGGAAAATCTTTTTAAGTTTCATCTGCGATCTTATATAAAAAGAATCGAGTAGTGTATTTGAATCAAGGATTCGTGAATAGCCTAAAGGATCATTTTATTTGTAATTATATTGGAATTTCGGGAATATTGTTAAGAGCTCTAGAAAAGGTTTCATTGCATAATTAACAGTTAATTTGGATTAGCACAGATCTGAAATCATTGATACTCAGACCTCGTGTCCTTAGTTTTCAATAACTTTTATTAATTTTCGAAAAGCAGGATGTGCTACTTCAAAGCTTGCACATTAATTTCTTTTGTGTGTATTATCTAATACAAAGATAAAAAGAAATCAACAATATTCCTAAAATTATAGTATAATTATACAATTAAAATTATTTTGATTTTCATTTAGAATAGTCCATGAATCCTAGATTCAAAAATACAACTAGATTTTTTTAAATAAGAGATCACAGGTGGAATTTTGAAATTTTCTAAACTTCCTACTTTGGCCACCATCGATCAACCCCTATTGTAGCACATAATACAACTCAGCGATCAAACACAAAACCTTTTTCCCCAAAACTATACATTAGTCAGCCTCTGGTCTTCCCTCAACTCTATAAGATATTTTGTATTTAAGTTTTTCTTTCCTCGTCTGTTGCTTGGTTATATTTCTGGATGGTCGCATCACAAAGCGGACAAGAGAAGAAAACGGCCTCTCCTAAGATTTCCTTTATCAGCTGAAGTATTGGCAAGTTATGATGCTTGAGAAGTTGATCTTTACCCTGCGCTTGTTTTTCATGGTGACTGTTTCATTTTATATAAAGAAAGATTTTATATAAAGAAAGATTTTATATAAAGAAAGAAAAATCTGAAAATAATAGGATTGATTTGTCGTGATATTAAGTTAAATATTATTAATTTTAAATAAAGTTTAGCATGAAGAATAATCGTTAGATGTTTCAAAAAAATGCAACTCAGATAATTTTGCTGTGTATTTGATTGTATTACCGTTTTTGTAAAATCAGACGGAGTAAATATTTTATGAACTGTGAAATTAAATGGTCTGCACAGAGACAAAAGAATATTAAAAACGTTATATATAACATTTTATCACATCGCCGTGATTCATATGCATGCATTAAGCTACAAATGTCCTTTAATATCCAATTCGTTCTATCTCGGAATTCATAAATTTTTTCATATATGTTCACCGAAGGAGAATTTTCTAGTTCAAAAAAATTTCGTCCTCTCGTGGATTCGAACCACCAGAGTAAAAACAGCTCACAGTAGCCCATAAAAATTTCGTCCTCTCGTGGATTTGAACTACCAGAGTAGAAGTAGCCCAAAGTAGCCCATAAAAATGCAAAAATATAGAAAGTAAGCACTATATTTCAGAGACTTCTGTCTTTCTCTTCAGGTAGGTAATGAATGAGAAAAGTCACAGAAAAGGCAGTATTTATACCAAGAGATCCATCCACAGGTAGCCGCTGAACTAGGTCACCCATGTTGAAAATTTCTCTTTAATCTTCTCAAGCATTGGGTGAAGGAAGACTTTATCTATAAT
>NC_061109.1:31445932-31453432 GCF_015104395.2 Macrobrachium nipponense
TATTGGTGATCACGGTGGTGTTAATGGGGATATTGGTAATCACGGCGGTGCTAATGGTGATATTTGTGATTACGGCAGTGTTACTGGGGATATCTGTGATCATGGGGATCATAATGGTGGTTATCATGGTGATATTGGGGATATTGGTGGTAATATTGGTGGCCGTAACATTGGGGTTATGGCTGATGGAATAGGGGATATTGGTGGTAATATTGGTGGCATTAACATTGGGTTATGGCTGATGGAATAGGGGATACTTATGTAAATAATGGTGATATTCATGAGGGAGTGGAACATAAGGATGCTAAGTATAATGACCACAAATATAAAAGTGTTTTATCAGAGCATGTCATTTTAACCCTTAAACGCCTATTGGATGTATTTTACGTCGATGAAAATTGTCTGTAGGGTGCTTCATTGACATAAAATACGTCGACGCTAAAAAGGTTTTTTAAATATTCGTGGAAAAATAGTTATAGGCCTACTTGGCAAAAAATTTTGAATCACATGCCTTGAGGAATGCTGGGAGTTCACGGATCAAGCTATTGTTTTGTTTACAAGCGTTACCCAGGTGTGCATGCGCGAATTTCTTTCTTCTTGCACTAAAAAGTATCAGCAACACATCTCAGAAATTATTTTGTCCCTTTGTCGTAATTTTTACACCGTTTTATATGAAAATGTGTGCAATTTCATGTAGAATATAACAAAAAACAATCCATGGTTGTAACATTTATAAGTTTTGAAATAATTTTATATAGATAATGATAAGTGCCAAAATTTCAACCTTCGGTCAACTTTAACTCGACCGAAATGGTAGAAAACGCAATTGTAAGCTAAAATTGTTATATTCTAGTAATATTCAATCATTTACTTTCATTTTGCAACAAATTGAAAGTCTCTAGCACAATATTTCGATTTATGGTGAATTTTTGAAAAAAATACTTTCCTTATGTCCGCGAGGTAGCTCTAATGAAGAAATCAGAAATTATTTTGTCGTATTGTCGTAGTGTTTGTACCGTTTTATATTAGCCGTTACATAAAGTTTTATATATGAAAATGTGTGCAATTTCATGTAAAATACAACGAAAAACAACCCATGGTTGTAGCTTTTATCAGTTTTGAAATATTTTCATATAAATCATGATAAGGGCCAAAATTTTAACCTTTGGTCAACTTTGACTCGACCAAAATGGTAGAAAAACGCAATTGTAAGCTAAAAATCTTACATTCTAGTAATATTCAATCATTTATCTTCCTTTTACAACATTGGAAGTCTCTAGCACAATATTTCGATTTATGGTGAATTTTTGAAAAATACTTTTTCCTTACGTCTGCGCGGTAACTCTGCCGTAAAAATCAGAAATTCTTTCGTCGGATTGTCGTAATGTCTGCACCGTTTTATGTTAGCCGTTACATAAAGTTTTATATATGGAAATGTGCACAATTACATGTAGAATACAACAATAAAGAACTCATAGTTTTAGCTTTTATCAGTTTTGAAATATTTTCATATAAATAACGATAAATAGAAAAAATTCGACATTCAGTCAACTTTAACTCGACCAAAATGGTCGAAAACTGCTATTGTAAGCTACAACACTTACAGTCACATAATATTCAATCAATTACCTTCATTTTGCAACAAACGGGAAGTCTCTAGCAAAATATTTTGATATGGTGATAATATTTTCTCTGTGTTGCTTTGATCGTTTTACAATTTGTTATGCACCAAAATCATCGCAATTTAGTGTAAAATACAACGAAAAAAAATTAACTCATTAGCTTTAACCGTTTTGCCCACAGCGCGATTTGTATACAATTATATATGAAAATTTTTTTTTTGCTGTCATATATTCCAATATTTATATATGATAATGATGTTTTTTTTAATTTCTGGTGGTTGCATACTAAACTTCAGGCAATGACAAAAGATGGAGCCAAAAATGAACTCTTAATCTTGAAAACTAAGCATGCTGTGATTTAAAAAAAAAAAAAATTCTCTTCAGCGCTCACTCCCGAACGCTGCCGGCATACGGGAGACACTTTCGGAAATATCGGCTCGGGGTTTAAGGGTTAATCCTAGGTACGAGGAATGGTGAAAGTCAAGCTGAGGGAAATGGAGATGCCCAAAGAGATATGCATAATTGAAGGGAGTGAGAATTTAAAAGGGGGCATTACCACTGTATCATTGAACGAAGTATCAAATGCAGGGGATTGTTAGATAGAATTGTTGAATTGTAATGATACAGTTAAGAAGTATGAGAAGAATACTTATGTGGCAGACCTCCAAGATTGGAGTAGAGATAGTGGTCCAATGGCTATTTAGGGTAAAGCTGAGTTTTCAGAGGCAGAAATGCAAATAAGGAAGAAAACCTTCAGGGATCACTTAGCAAATGCAGGATACAAGGATGATATAGAGGCTGTAAGCGAAGTTTTGGCTAAATTTGGGGATATTGTGGCTTTAAAACGGGATAAATTAGGGCTGACTAAGGTGTTAGAACATAGGGTGAATGTAGAGGAGGGAACCAAACCCATCTTCATTCCGGCATATCACATACCCTACAATATCAGAGAACAGGTAGAGAAAGAGGTTAATAAATGGGAAGAGGAAGGAATTATTAGACCCAGTGTGTCCCCATACAACTTTCCCTTGATGGCAATACCTAAGAAGGACGGTTCTGTCCGGGTATGCATGGATTTCTGCAGGTTGAATGAAAAAACAATTCCTGATCGTTATTCAGTTGCTTGCATACCAGACCTTTTTATAGAAATTCTCATTGCCCAAGGGGCATTTCGAGTTTATGCAGACACCTTTTGGTTTATCAGGTAGTCCTATGAGTTTTAAAAGTTGGTGAACATAGTTTTGCATGAGCTATTATGCAAAAATGTCTTTGTGTTAATGGATGATATATTGATTGCAACAGACTAGATCGAGCATCACATGGACGTGCTCAAGGATGTTCTTAGGAGACTTGGACTAGAGGGGTTGAAAATTAAATTAAAGTAATGTGACCTCTTGAAGAAAGAGATTGCATATTTAGGTCATGCCATATCTAAAGAGGGAGTTAGAGTAAATGACGATAAAGTCAAAGCAATTGCAGATTTTCCTGTCCCTAAGACAAAGAAGCAAATTAGGTCATTCTTGGGATTGACGGGATTTCACATACCTCTTTAGAAGGTATGTGAAAGGATTTTCTATTATAGCAGCTCCTTTAACAGATGTGTTAAGAGAGCATATTCAATTCTATTGGGGAGAACCACAACAGGTAGCTTTTCAGAAAATCAAGGATGCCTCGTGAATCCCCTCAGTTCTGAAATTTCCAGATTTCAGTGCTTGCATTGTGCAAAAATTTGAATGAAAGCTCCATTGAATAGGCTATTATAGTAGGAAACTTAAAACAAGGGGAAGCAATGAAAGGTTAAGGGCTACTGTAGATACGGAAGCTTTTGCGATAGTATCAAGCTTGGTTCATTTAAAAATGTTACCAATGGGGAATAAAGTGGAAGTTCTTTCACACCACAAACCATTATTAAATCATTTTAATGAACCAGACCTGTCGTCTAAAGGCGCTCGATGGTTCCTAACCACCAGCGATTTTGATGCAAAACTCAAATACATAGAGGGCAGGCACAATGTGGTAGCAGATACCCTTAGTAGAAGTTTTTATGGTACTCAAGGATTTCAAGTTGTGGTCGTTACTAGTGATTCTATACAGTGGGATATCAGTCTCATAGAGCAAAGGCAAGATGAGGATGACATTTTAGCAGACGCAAAAGCGTTCCTCAGAGGTGAATTAGTCAGGAAAGTTTATAAGTTGCCTTTTTCGGGTTTAGAGTTAGAGGATAATCTATTGGTCAGGAAAATTAAATATAAAAATGGAGGAGGAGGACGAGTGAAAGTAAAGGGGACACGACACAGGCCGTGATTCCAAAAGTCATATTTCCAGTGTTTTAGACATAGTGCATTGCAAGTTTGGTAGTCCACATTTGGGAGTGGAAAAGATGTATAATGAGATGAGTAATAAGTATATTTGAAGGAATATATGTATACAGATGTGGAAAATTTTGTGAACCGGCGTACAGTGTGCTATAGTTGCAAACCAGCAAGGGTATTTTCTTGCAAATAAGGCTCATATCAGATACCAAGTAGGCCCTTTCAAAGTGTACACATGGATGCCTTGGGGAATTTTTGTGAATCAAGGTATGGCTAAAAGTATTTATTGGTGGTAATAGATAAGCTAACGAGGGTAGTGGAAATTTTCCCACTCAAAAAATAAAAGGGGAGATGAAGTGAATATGAAATTTTTCAATGGGGTCATCTGTAGATACGGGTCACCAGAGGTTTTGTTGACTGATAATGGTAGGGAATTTGTAAATAGGACCGTAGAGTGTCTGACAGAAGTTATGGGGATACAAAAGTAACAATTATTCCATACAGACCTAAAGCTAATGGGTTATGTGAACAAGCAAACAGAAAAGTGCTTAAGGCTCTCAGGAAGACATTAGGAAGAAATGATAGGAACTGGGATAGATATGCAGATACAGTTAGGCATAACATTAAAACTGTTGTCAGTGATCCTATTAGATTGCCTCTGTTCGAAGCATTATTGGTTCTCAGGCGCGAGGCACCTTTGATTTGTTACCTATATCTTATCATGGGGAGGATACAATCAAGGCATTAATCTCTACAGCAAAGGAGAGACATGCTTGCCTCAGCCATAGACTTAGGACGGATATTCAAGCTCAGGTTACCTGTCAGTCCACCCACAACCGTTCAATGGATGAGCCTCCACATGTAAAGAGTAGAACTGACAGTTGGACAGTCAACTCGAGGTCATTGCCTTCATCTCTCGCCCATCCTTCGTTGTGGCAACGCTGTATGATTGATGGAACTCTGCTGGCTCATAAGGGGTGGAGCTACACATAGCCTACTGGCTGCTGCGGCAGTTCACCTCAAATTAGGAAAGAAGCAAAAATGGGTAAAAGAAAATAGTCTAAATATTGCCTATTGAGGAGATATGTATATTCTCATATAATATTGATGAATAAGGCTAAATCAGACATGGGGGGGTTGGTTTAATCATTTATGACATGGATCGTAAAGCCTACTTTCACTAATAACAGCTTTCATAAAAGGAAGGATACTTACCAAGCCTATACCAAAATATATTTATAACATGGATATAGATCTTATGCATTATATGACATGATTAGGAATCACGGCAGTCTACAAAAAGCATTGCATGGTATAACAATGAAATTAATTAGGCCTATACATAGTTTATTCATATTCTGGTCGGAGTGGCTGAGATCCTTCCCAGGCGAAATCCAACGGCGAATTGTCATAAAATCGTTGGTTGCTCGTCCGCATGTGTCATCACCTGTCAGTCGGTCGAAAGAACTTTAGGTAATTTCATCAGTTCATCAGTTTTGGTGAGGCGACTGGCTCCACCCACAGACTGTCGTCTGTGTATGTTTTAAAATCAGTTTGACGAGCTGACAGGGAGACTGACAGATAAACCTGTGAGCGAATACCCGGTCTTAGATGAAAAGACAGATCGGTCTAGATTGACGCATATATCAAAGATCAAGAAGAAGGGAAAATGATAAAAAGGTGACTGCGCAATTTGCATTTCTTTTTTCCCTCTAGGTTTTACAAATGAATGATGAAATGTGAAATACACAGACCTGTAGAAGTTCTATATTTTAGTTTATCAATCTTATTTAACATCGTTTTTTTTTCCTCGTTTACTATTTTCTTATTATGCGCAACTGCAGCGCACTAGCGTAAATATCTGAGGTAATATTTGTAATAATGGAGTAATTTGGGCGGAAAATTTGGGAAACTACTGTGGAGTTGAGAAATATCATAAGGGTTTTCTGGTGATTATGATTTTTGGTGGTTATGATTTCTGGTGATTATGGTTTCTGGTGATTATGGTCTCTGGTGGTTATGATTTTTTGGTGATGATTTTTGGTAGTGATCTGTAGTTTTATGAGCCAGTGGGGTGGTGATTATGGTTTTTTGTGGCATTATGGCTCTTGGGGTGGTACCAGTTCATTGTGGTTTTGTGGTGTTATTGTGAGGCAGTATATTTTACAAGTTATATTCACTAGTGTTATTTTGGCGGTTTATGGTTGATATTTTCTGGTGAGGTGGTGTAATTATGAGGATATATTAACCAGTGTTGATATTTTGTGGATTGTGGTTCTCTGAGGATTCTATCCCGCTGAGGTTTTCTTTGGTTTCATAAATGTTTGGAGGTGTTTAAATGGCTTAGGATTTAGCCTAAGGTGGGGTATTTCATATTTGTGGTTATATGATAGAGGTGGACATTTTTGGGTACCAGGTGAGGATTTCTTGAGAATTTTTGAGGATTAATGTGGTTCTGTGGTATCAGTGAGGTTTTCTTGAGGATTTTTGATGATTAATGTAGTATTGTGGTATCAGTGAATATTTACTGAGGATTCCCCAATGAGAATTAAAAAGGATTTGGGGTTAATTTGAGGTTAATGGTGACTTTGGGGCTTATGAAGCTAACTAGACAAGGGATTATCGCTGTTTGGGTATGTTTGGAATAAACAGGTTGTTTGGTGCTGACAATGTTGTGGTGTTGTTGATATTTCCTATCAGACTCGGCCATTAAATTAAGGAGTCAGAGACGTGTATTTCTGGTGATAGAAGTTCACTCTCGACGTGGTTCGGAAGTCACGCAAACCCGTTGGTCCCGTTGCTGAATAACCACTGGTTCCATGCAACGTAAAAGCACCATACAAACAAACAAACAAAAACAAACCTATCCGAGTTGGATACTCAGAGGTTTTTTACTTCCTTCGGGAATTTTAAATGATGACATTCCATTCTGAGGAATTTTAAGGGGTTATTCGTGAAATGCTACTGATTTATTGCGGCGGTAAATTGTTTGTGTGATGCAAACTATGTTTGGTAATGTGAGGAAAGGGTTGATTTATTAATTTTTTTGGTGGAAATCTCTAACTGCGACTCAGTGGTGTGAATGTTTATATTTTTTATTATTTTTTTATTTCTTTTATAGGGTTTTCTTCTGGATGACATGTTATTGCAGAGAGTGATGGTATAATTTATCTTGAGATACGTAACAGAAAATTATGAGAATTAAAAATAATATTTTGCTGGAGATTAGTTGTATAAACATTAGGGGGTTTTGTTGGTGTACTTGTCCATTAAGGAATTGATTGTGAGTGGCCAGTTAGGAATAAAAAGCTTCCCAGGTAATTTTAAAAAGGGGTCATTGGATAAAGACCATCTTTATTCTAGTAGGAAATTTTATTCTTTAGTAATTGAGTATGAGGTTGGGCATATTAGTTTATGACAGATTCGTGGGTGAAAGTAGGAATTTCTCCCTAGTAATACATAAACTTGTCAGGGTGTCAGTTGGAAACTGTTAATGGTGAAACACGGACGCATAAAGACTTAAGAGAATTCCAAAACTCACACAGAGTGGTAACAAGCGAAAACAA
>NC_061109.1:31460932-31468432 GCF_015104395.2 Macrobrachium nipponense
AGTAACTCTGGAACTTCCCCGCTATGAAACTTTTGAAGGAGAGAGAGCGACCTTCCAAGGAGTCATCAGTGGAAATTCTAAACTCAGGTTAATATTCGAGGAGAGTCTCCGAGACCCTCAAAAACCGTGCATTGAAGTGCATTATCTACTGATGAACTGTACTGAGTTCGACAATGATTGTGACTATAGAGATGACCATTTGTCTGTCTGTCTGGTCTTTTTCTGTCCGCTCTCAATTTTCAAAAACTACTGAGGCTAGATGGCTGCAAATTGGTGTGCTGGTCATCCACCCTCCAATCATTAAACATACCAAATTGCAGAATTATAGCAACAGTGGTTTTTATTTCATTTAAGGTTAAATTTAGCCATGATAATGCGTTTGGCACCGTAACAACACAGGCCACAACGACCGGCTGAGAGTTTCATGGGTCTTGGCTGAGCGTTTCATACAGCATTATACGCTGTACAGAAAACTCGCTAACGCCAAAGAAACCTCGACGCATTGTTTACTACTTGGTTTCTTTAATGTTAGGTGGAAGTTTGGAGTCTTTTCTGAATGGAGGTAGATAGAGGTCAAATATTTCAAAAGGAATTTTTCTAATCACGATTTTGAAGTGATTTTCAAAAAATGCCGTCGCGGTATCAGTTAGGTTGAAAAAGATGACTTTGCGTTAGTAATTATCTTTATAACTATTAATATTTAAAAACGTTTCCACAAAATACTTCTAATCTCGGTTTGTGGTCTTTTCTTTACAAAACATTACATATCTGATATGAATTTCAGTTTATGAGTAATTTAAACAGACCATTTGTAACAGCAGTATGGATTAGTTCTACGTGAAATATGCATAAAAAAGAGAGTACTTTATAGAATTGGAAGACCATTCGTCCAAGGAGAGAGAGAGAGAGAGAGAGAGAGAGAGAGAGAGAGAGAGAGAGAGAGAGAGAGAGAGAGAGAGAGAGAGTTTCTTTACCTGTACTGTCTGGATTCGAGAAGGGTTTTCTATAGAGCATCCATAGGTAAATATATCTATACGTCAATTGAGTTACGTTTCACAATCAAATTGCAGTTCTTGAAATTCAATTACTTCCGTTTAAATGAGCTAGTCATATTGGAGGTACAATACTTTTTTTATGGATAACGCAAAACCCCAGTTCACTGCTGGTGTGAAAAAAAAATTATTTCTGTGAAACACATGCTCATGTGTTCATTATTTTCATCATATCTAAAGGTAAGGGGGTCATTCATATAAAACGGTAATGACTGACTCGCTGATGGGTCGGGAAGGTGGGTAAAATTCGCTGGTACTTTGGGCTTCAAAATCCAACCAGGGAAAAATTTCAGGTATGGATTTCCGAAGTTCCAACTAATTTTCTGATATTGATAGATCCGTCGCTACTACCTTGGTCTGTCACTCCGGTGACAGAGGATCGTCCTCGGTATTGGTTAGAAATTTATCGTTTTGAAATACGTGTCTCTATGTTCAATATATATATATATATATATATATATATATATATATATATATATATATATATATATATATATATATATATATATATATGACTGGTAAAATGTTCTGTAACAACAGAATTCCATCTAATAAAAGGAGCCCATAAAAACAAACAAAATGTAGAGAGAAAAAGTACTATATTTCAGAGACTGCTGTCTCTCTCTTCAGGTATATGAATGAGAAAAGTTTACAGAAAAGGTGGTATTTATACCAAGAGATTCGTCCACAAGTAAGCCAATTTAGGTCACCCCCGCTGATAATCTTCCTTTAATCTTCTTAAGCGTTGGTTGAATGAACACTGCGTCGACGATGTCCGATGTCCAATTCCCTTTTGAGATGTTCATTACCTGCTTCTCTTTTATTAAGGCCGATTCCATCATTTGACTCTTGTACCGGCAGTTTGCTGCTATAAATTACACGTGACATATTCCAGTTTATTCTATGGTTATGTTCATTTATATGGTTGAAAATAGCCGAGTTCTGTTGTCCATACCTAACTGACCGTTTGTGTTGTATTAATCTCTGGGGAAGTGATTTACCCTGTAAATCCGATGTAAGATTGGTCACAGTCCTGGCATGGGATCTCATATACCCCAGAGTCTTTGGCGATGTCTTTTGTTGGACGTTAATCAGGGATTTGGCTAAGGTATTTGGGTAGGTAAATGCAAAAGGGTTGGATTTCCCAAGGGTGTGAGTTACTCTCTTAATCGTCTCCAGGTGGGGAATTTTTATTTTATTGTTGGGTGTGTCTCTGGTCTTGTCTTTAGGGGGTCGGTAGAAAATTACGTTTGCTTTTTGAATTGCTTTCTCAATTATATGGTCAGGATACTTTAAAGATGAAAGTTGCTTGCGAATTAGTTCAAATTCTTTTTCCAGGAAATCTGGGGAACAAATTCGTAAGGCTCTTAAAAATAGGTTGCTAGCTACACCTATCTTGATATTATTGTCATGATAGCTAAAGTAGTGAATATATGAAAGTGAGAACGTTGGTTTTCTGTATATGGTAAATTTGTATTCTGTCGTGTCTCTGATTATTAAAACATCAAGAAAAGGAATTTTGTTGTCTGTTTCCCATTCAACTTTAAATTTGATGCTGGGCACTAATGCGTTTAATTTTGAGAGGAATTCATTAAAATTACCCCACTTATTATCCCAAAATGTTAGTATGTCATCCACGTATCTCATCCACAGCATGTTTTTGGGTTTTATTGCATTTATTACTGTAGTTTCAAAGTATTCCATGTACAGATTGGCTAAAATAGGACTTAAAGGACTACCCATACTACACCCGAATTTTTGCTTGTAGAATGATTCCCTGAATGAAAATACGTTATTAGATGCACATAATTCAACTAACTTTATTATTTTGTCAAGTGCCAAAGGGAAATGATCTGAATAGGGGGATAATTTTTCCCTTAAAAACTGAAGAACGTCGTGTACTGGTACTTTTGTGAATAGGGAGTCTACGTCCAGGCTTAAAAGTTTTATGTTGTGAAGTGGTATATGTGCTTCTCTGAATTTGTGACAAAAGTCTTCCGAATGTTTGATGTGGCTGGGAGAAAAAGTGCCTAAAAAAGGAGAAAGGAGGCCAGCTAACCATTTAGAAATTTTGTAATTGAAAGCTCCGGCGCATGAAACGATGGGTCTGAATGGAAGATTGTCTTTGTGAGTTTTGGGAAGACCATAAAAGTAGGGTAATTTAGGATTAATTACTTTAAATTTCTCTAATAGTTTCAATACTCTTTTGTCTTGGCCAATTAATCTTACTTTCCGAAAAAATTCTGTGGGAACGTTCTGGAGGGGATTTTTTCGTCAGTTTTTCGTAAGTATTCGTGTCGCTAAGGAGCTGGTTGATTTTGTCGAGGTAGAAAGTCTTTGTCCATTATTACAATTTTGCCGTCTTTGTCGGATCTACTTATTATAACATCTAACTTTTTTAGCGAGTGGATGGCTATCATGAATCTGCGGGGAACAGGATATTTCTTATGAAGGTCAGTTAAAGCATTTAGTAACACTCCTTTTAAACATATCTCTTCACGGCTGTAGTTTTTGTCAGATATGAATTTATCAAAAGCCACTATGAAGTCTAGGTTGTTTTTGCGGTCTGGCATAAGGGCAAAGGATAAGCCTAAATTTAAAAAACTAAATGTTGATTTACAGTAAGGGGGGTGTTGGATAAGTTTTAAAAACTTTGTCTTGTTGTTCAAGATTATTCCATGCGCTATTATCTATTAGGTTATTTAACTTGCGTAAAAGTCTGTTGGAATGAGTCACGCTATTATAGGCAGCAATGTCGGAACAGAATGAAATCAGATACCTGTATACGTGGTCCGTAGTGAGGAGGCGAAGATTAGATTGAGTTCCATATATCACTCTGCGTAGCACGAAGATGTCGTTTCTCGTATTGGTGATTCTTTCTTCCAGGAAAATCTTGTGTGATAGAGGGAAGGGGTTTGATTGCAGAGTCCATCTCCCGAATCCGTACATTTTTTGGAAGTACTTGTTCTTTGAGGCATCTTCAAAAATGTTTTTGGTTTTTTTCAGCCGGTGGTAAGTCTGTTCAGTTCTTTTTCAACTTGCGGAAAACTGGCTTGACTTCTGGAAGTGAGTGAAGAATCGTGGAAAGGCGGTTGAATTCCATAATGGGCTGACAATGACTGGTAAAAATGTTCTGTAACAACAGAATTCCATCTAATAAAAGGAGCCCATAAAAACACCAAAATGTAGAGAGAAAAGTACTACTCTAAAATATAGTATATATATATATATATATATATATGTATATATATATATATATATATATATATATATTATATATATATATATATATGTATTATATATATATATATATATATATATATATATATATATATATATATATATATTATATATATATATATATATATAAGTCATATCACATTGCCATGATCCATATTTACACCGAGCTACAAATGTCCTTTAATATCTAATTCGCTCTACCGAGGTCGAGGTGGGTTGATGTTGTCCCCAAAAACCAACGAATTACCTGAGCGCGAAAGGTATTTGAGGGTGAGAGACGACATAAACTTATAGCCTCTTGCGGTGGTGGGGTTAGTGAAAAGCTTCCACTGATGTCCTGGATTTGAATGGCTTCATAGTTCGCGTCCTGGAGCCGGCAAATCTATTATCGTGTAAAAAATTCCCCTTCGTTTAAGCATATATGAAAATATATTAATTTCGATGTAGGGCGAATTAGATATTAAAGGACATTTGTAGCTCGATGTATATATATATATATATATATATATATATATATATATATATATATAATATATATATATATATATATATATATATACGCACTGCATTTTTAAAAATACCACAGGTGAGGAACATAATGAAATCCATTACGAGATAATTTAGCTATATTTTTCATTAATGTTTTACATTATTCAGCAGGTGCGATATACATATTTATGATGCTTCAAGCTTCATCAAAAGTCAGGCAAATATGAAAGTAATTGCAAGAAGTAAAAAGTTTCCTTCAACAGATAGTGGATTGCTTTGAATGGCAAATGCATATGAATATTTTAGTGACTGTTTGTTAATTTTGGATTAATAAATTCGTTGTATCTTGACCTGCACTTTTGCTTACTTCTCACTCTCAAAGTATCATCAGCCAGTAGGGCTTGCATACGTCATATGTAGTCAGCTCCATCTAAAATCACAATACTATTCGACATCAGCTTTTGTGATGTGGATTTTATTGTCTCATTTAATATCAGTCGAACTTTTCTTCTAAATAGCAGGGAAATTACTTTCATGACTAACATTGGCAGGTCCATAAACAATACCTTTAATTTTGTCAAATAGACTTGGAATCTCTTTAGTATTGTCACTTGAAGTATAAATCATAAGTAAACAAGAGAGTATAGAACGTTTCAAAAACTTACATAATGTCCATTAAAGAAATTTTCATAATTCCTTGTCACTGTTAGGCAAGACAGTTTTAACAAAGAGGTAATTCAAAGACACAATAGCAAATTGATAAGGTTGGGTGTTGTTGTTCCTAAGTTCTGCAAACATAACCATAAAAAAAAGACTGTCCCCTCATTAAATACGCAATCGTCTTCTGTAAAATTGACCATAACCTAGTTTGGGCAACTGGTAGGATGTTTTAAGATTTTCGTGAACTCCTTTTACTAATAATGTATGTCATTCCAATGTGCTGTTTAATTTTAAATGTTTTTTTTTTACTTCATAGAGAGCTGTTCCCATTGCATATAACCATAAATTATTTTGAGTTGTTAATGTTCGTAAATTATATTTTATAGCGAAGAAAATGGAACTTGGAATTCGCTGCGAAACGTCGGTATTGAAAATAAACTTGAAGAATGCGGACGCCTTTCCTTATTACTTCCTTCATGGTGTGTATACACACACACACACACACACACACACACACACACACACACACATATATATATATATATATATATATATATATATATATATATATATATATATATATACATTTTGTAATGTTTGACTTCTTTTATTACTTAGGGCTTCCGAAATTTGCAGGGATAGACAAATATTTTAGATCTCCCTTTTCATATTTCTTATTGCTGTGGAAGTCCACAGATCTCCTTTGCTATTATGTGGAATCATATGTATACGACCACGAGAGAGAGAGGCATATGGTAAATCGACTTTAACGGTAAGATTCCCTATCTTGAAACGGTTAGGTGCAAGGACTTCCCGAGATCAATAGAGGGAAGAATAATTCGGTTGTGATTCTCCCTGTTAGGTTTTTGAAGGTATGTAGATATTTTCTTTTATCTTGAATATCTATAAAAATTTCAAACATAAGGTTACACCTATATTCTACATTCAAGAAAATTTTACTATTGCAAATATTCAGAAGAATCGAAATGTATAAGATAAAATTTATTTTCATATATGTTTTCTGTGTGTAACAACGATAGTGTGAGGGAATGAACTCAGTTTCTGAGCGACTGTGATCCAGTACAGGGCCGGTCTCTCTTACTACTGGCCCCAATCTATGAATATAGAATGAGGGAACCTTAATAGGAATAGCAAGTACGTAACATCCCTAGGGTAGAAACTTATACTACTGTCATTTTTGACGGTGGATGTACAAATATGGTGTTAAATGGTATTAAAATCTTGGGCAGATTTACAGGGGTAATTTCTCAAGTTCAACATGGTAAACAAAAAACCAATATAGAATCTTGATAATAAACTGATTCAGATTTCTCTACGCTGTTAAAGAACAAAAGGACCTAAGGATTTCCATCAAAGATTGTGAAAACTACCATTTTACAAGATTATTTTTGGATAATGTAATTATGAGACATTTTCTATTTTTGTTGAGGAAAACTGTTATAATACTCATTATAAAACTAAATGGATCACATGTACGTAGATGAACAAATTTAAATCCTGCTATTATATGAAAGAGTCACTCTTACAAGAACTTTAAAAAGGTTTCTGATGACACATTCAGACATAATGTAGTAGACTGTAAAATTTCGAAGACAGAGGGAGACACAACAAAGCCAATAAGAAAGTAGGCAGAGAAACTAGGATACCTAGTCCTAAATGGATAACTGCACATGCTCCATTTGCGATGGTCGATTTCATAGTCCCTCACTCCCCTTGCGGATTTAACTGTCAAAATCCTATGAACGTAATTGTACTCATTAGATATTATTCGAAGTAGATGGATCCTTTGCGCGAAATTCTTATGAAATCTTGTGATAAATTCTGCACATGCATTATGTTAATGTTAATTATATATGAAATGAAGTGATTATTACTGTAACCAGTTACATTATAGTATCCCTGATAGGTACTGGAACTTTACTGTAGTCACTACTATGGCAGTGTAAGCTGCGGCAAAACTGCTTATCAAACTATGAATTACCTAAATAAAATGCAATGATCATTATGATGGTGATTTGGTTTAGACCCACTATATTCC
>NC_061109.1:31473432-31498432 GCF_015104395.2 Macrobrachium nipponense
TGTATGTAGTACGTATATAGAGGGTGGCAACCCGGAAAACAAGCTTGTTTTTTTTGGAAAAAAAAAATTGCTCACGAAATAAACAT
The DNA here is from genome assembly GCF_015104395.2 of Macrobrachium nipponense. Lineage (NCBI taxonomy): Eukaryota > Metazoa > Arthropoda > Malacostraca > Decapoda > Palaemonidae > Macrobrachium > Macrobrachium nipponense. Next base: position 31,473,519 of record NC_061109.1, read on the forward strand.
CCAGAAAAACATGTAAAAATTTATTTTTTTTATCTTTTATTTTTTAACAGTTATTCACATTCTCTTGCTTCCTAAGCTACAAAATATAGCTAACATTGCTTATATTATGCTTAGAGCCTGGGTAGCAAGGCAATTTAATATTGGAAAGAAAAATTTATTACTGTGAAAAATAAAAACTAAGTAAGGAAAACTAATGACATCTAAACTATCACCCACTTGATATTATGAGTGTTTTTAGTACATAAACTCCATTTATATCATTAGAATTTCAATTGCACATTTGAACACAATTTTGAAAATATTTTTAGCGTCATTTTTCAATCATGACTTTAAAACACACACAGACACAGACACACACACACACGCGCACACACACACACACACACACATATATATATATATATATATATATATATATATATATATATATATATATATATATATATTATATATATATATATATACGTATATACCAAAGAGGAATTACAGTTGATTAGCTGACTAACCCTGCACTACCCAGGAAAACATCGAATGACAGCCGATCATTTACCTTAGAAAGGAAGTAACATGAAGTGTGATTTTGATGGATATTGTTCCAGCTAATCCAAAACACACACCCCATTAAACCTAAACACACCCACACTAACCTAAAAATGCCCACCAAACCTACACACCCCCCTACTGAACCAAAACACATCACCACCACTAAACCTGAGCATGCAACAAAAACACATCCCACAATAAACCAAAACACATTGACAACTAAAGCTAAACACACACCCCCAAACTTAAACGCACACCACCCACAACACCTAAATGTGATGGAGGACTGGACCCACTTGTGTTTCAAGTGGCCGAAAACAGTCCTCGGGTTGTTAATCAAGGATTCACAAAATGCGAATAGCCGTGTGCCTAGAGATTTTCAACAATCTCTCTCTCTCTCTCTCTCTCTCTCTCTCTCTCTCTCTCTCTCTCTCTCTCGCAGGCAAAGCAGGTAGATACTTCTTCAATTTCTTCTTTACATATTAGTATCATAGAATGATGTCGGGAAACTCTTCAAGTTAGCTAAAAATAATATATTCTTTGAAGTATTATTACATCTTGAGATAGACTTTTCAGAAGAGCGTGGTAGTTGTTCTAAGAAAGTGAGAGGAGGAAGAAGTGAAGTTTACAATTGAATGTACATTCGAATAGGTTACAAACCTAACAGACATACTCACGAACACCTCTTTTAGGTCATAATGATTCAACAACTTATTTAGTTCTCGTGGGACAAAATCTAGGTTCCCAGAGCAAGATGAGGTTTTGTTCGTGAGTTGGTTGTCATGCTTACTTAGCCTTCGCGTGCATCCTGTGAATGTATTCTTGGGAGCTTCTTTCCTGTATGATCTGTGACCTGGATCAGAGTTATGCTTTTATTCTAAGGAATGTATTACATTTCTTTTTATTATGTAATTGTTATTACAAATGCACCCCATTAACGCTTAGTGGACTGGTAATAAAACCAATATGCAGCTCCTCACGCTGGGTAAACTTTGTGGTCGGCCAGTTTACGAAAAAAAAAAAAACACACACACACACACACCAATGGAAGAGGAAGATATGCAAATGCACATGGTGAAAGAAAAAAAAATTCTACAAAATTTCCCTTACCTTCCACGAGAAGTTGAAAATGACTGTCTACAACCCTTGTGGGGTCTCTTTTATAAGACAATCATAAATTTTACCAAATTATATATGTTTTTTATAATAAATAATTTTATCTTACTTTGTAAAATTATAATTACACAATATTAAAACAGGTAAGAAATAAAATCAGTAACAAATTCTGAGCATTTTTGTTGCAAAATATTTACGTAAATTTACTGAGAATGAATATGCAGTAACTTTATTGGATTTGTACATGTTTTTTGTGATATTTCTTAGCACTTTTCTTTACTAAATTACATTTAGAACCGACATACTATCGTAAAAGACAAGAACAAAAACCAACAGCAACCCGTTGGTAATTTTATAAGCAAATTTACATAAAGACGTCATGTGAAACAGAGACGCAGTACATTCTTCCTTAAAGTCAGAAGCAAAACTGAAGTCATGAGATGCCAGATTCGGGAATTTAACCAGTGTAAAAGTTACCATTAGTGAACTTATGGGCTATAAAAGTATTGGTACCTCTCTCCCGGCCGATTCCTTCCAAATTGATGGTGCTTAATATGCTTCTCACCAGGATCATTCAGTCCATCGCCCAAAACCTGTTATTTCTACTCCATCATTTAGGATTAAACCTCAACACAACCACAACTAAACCTCAACACATGCCCACTAAACCTCAATACCCCACTAGACCTAAAGGCATATCCCACTAAACCTATACACATCTACCACTAAACCTAAACACTCCCAGTACTAAAACTAAGTGCATTTCTCACTAAACCTAAACACACCCCTCACTAACATAAACACAACACCAGCAAAACTTGAACATACTCCTCACTAAGCCTAAATGCACCCCCACAATATATAAACTCACTCCCACTAAGCCTAAACCCACACCACCCACTAAACCTAAATGCAACCCCCACTACACCTAAAAACATGCCCACCTGCTACAGCTAAACACACCCGCACCAAACCTGAATACACCCCAACTAAAATTAAAACACCCCCTACTAAACCTGAACACATCCACAATAAACCTAAACACACACCCCACTAAACCTAAATACAAACCTTGATGCAGAATTATTAATCTCAGGAAAGATAAGCATTTTCAATATTTCTATGGTCTCGAGTACATGAAATTGAGTATGATAAACCCGTAGAGTTTGTTGGTCACAATCTTTACATAGATAAGGGGAAGGGGTCGGGGGTACGGTCTTCAAACCTATGCAAAAACCTTCCTGGGGCAAAATGAGGGTCATGTGCAGAATTTCGTCGAGATCCCTCAAGTAGTTCGAAGTCCTATTAAGCAAAAGTCTACATAGTAACAGTCACTTCTCTTATAATAAAAGTTACTTTAATTATGTAGAAGGTAAGTGGTTTATCATCTCACGGGCTTGAACTACCGAACATGAGAACCAATGACGTTCAGCGATGCACCTTAAACAAACCAGCTGCAAATTCATAGGAAGTGTACTGGTATTGCAAAGAAGCATTCCAAGAAAAATTTGGGTGTCGGAAGCAAAATGAGATTGTTTTCAAGAAGATTCTATGGTTATTTTTTAAGATATGACATTCCACTTTTTCAGGGAAGGGCCAGTACTAGGTTACAATTTGGAAATACGCCACCTGGCTATGTGTGTGTGTGAGTTTTTGTATGCATTTATGTATACAAAATACACTAAAAACATAGAAATGAGTAAGGAGCCTAAAATGACATTTTCTAAAGACTAACTCATAAGAACATAATAAAATCTTTAAACTACCTAACATAGGATTGTGTTTGAAAGAATTTAATCAAAATATGAATAAAATTTGGAAGAAACTAAGATAATGGTAAAATCATGGAGAGACACAGTATGAATGTTTTATTTACTGGCTTATCAAAAATTTTGATAGCTGTTGTGTTCATTAAAATCTAATTCTCAAAATTAAGAGGATGATTTTGAAAGTATGATACAACAATCCATTTAAAAATTAAACAGATAGAAAAAGTTGATAACCTATTGTAATTAATTATAATCTAGTTTTAATGAAATTTAAAAAAAGAGAAAAAATCCAGTTTCAATCGGAAGGTATGATTATGGATGATTTGGAATGTTAAAACCTAGATATAGATACTACCTGAATCTCATGATCGTTACACACACAGCGCGCGCGCGCGCATATATATATATTATATATATATATATATATATTAATATATATATATATATATATATATATATATATATATATATTTATAATGATAGCTAGGAGAACATAAGTTAGGAATAGCTTAAATATAAAAGAGAGAAAAAGAAATGCGAGAGAACCATTAATAGACAAATGATAGAGAGAGAGAGAGAGAGAGAGAGAGAGAGAGAGAGAGAGAGAGAGTAACGATCACGAAGTGTAGTGAGTGTGTGGCCAAAACACTGGTGCCAGAATAATCTAAGCGCAGCCATTAAAAACTGCCTACCCGTCTCACTTATGACCTGACCTTTCAACTTTCGCTGGAACCTGAAGCCTCCCCATGACATCATTAGTCCCACCCACAAAGAAGGAATTAAATGAATTAATCACACCCAAAGGACGTTGTTAGATAATTTTCAACCAATAAGGACGACTACTAGGCGGAACAGAAGCAATTGTACGCCTACTGCGGGGATGGACATTTACTTTGAAGAACCTTCGAGAAAGCAAGTTGAAAGGAGAGAAGAAGATAGAAAATAGCAGAGAGCCTTAGCGAAGTGAGGTCGAGAGCCTCACCAGTTGTGGGTAAAGAAGATTCAAGAAAGGCTCATACTTCGATTCGTAGTCATACTACTTTACATGTATATACACTGTATTATTTTACTAGTGTGTTAATGAAGTAAGAACACTGCACTGTCTTCCTAAGCCTCCTGAGACTCTTCACAACTAACAACAAACATACCAAAAAACGATAGAGCAACTATAAAGGAAATATAGAACTAACTCAAATAAGAAGAAGCAACAAAACGTTACTATAATAAACATGACAAAGATAACAATAATAAACTTCTTTACATTGGTAACGGGTAAAGATAAAAAAAAATTTCTTACACACACACACACACACACACATATATATATATATATATATATATATATATATATATATATATATATATATATATATATATTGTAGGCTCGGCTAATGATTACCACATTAAGTGGATAGGTAAATTAGCCAAAATGCATTGTGGCTAAGGTAATCCTGGCCTAAGCCCAAGCACAGTGTAATCTTCAATAGTCAATTAGGAAATAACAAATGACAAAAGAGAATCTAGCCCTCGCTTTGATGTTATCTTCTTAATTTTGGAAAACATATCTTGAGAAATGCCCTTCAGTATCCAAAGTTTACAATTGTCGGTGACCTACGTTGAGTTGCAGTGTATAGAAAACAATGTGGGCTTTTTAAGTCCTGTAATAGCAAAGAATTTATGGTTATATGCTCAGTATCAAGGGAAAACTCCAAATGTGTCCACGTTTTCTGCCAAATGGGGTTTTCTCGGAAATCTCCAAAAATATTGAAAATCTTTATTAAATAGGGGAGGGGAAAACCCTACTCCTTCCAAGCCCGGGCAGAGGCCCTAAATTAGGTTAAGATGGTGCAGGCCCTGGACCCTTACAGCACAACCTAGGCTACTCTAGATTCATCAGTTACTATTAAAGATGAAGTGTAGTTAAAGTTAGGTTAAGTTTTTTGGCAAACACTTATACTCCCTGACCCCCACAACCCCCACCCTCTGCAATCACTCCCCAGGAACTTCAAACTCTAATATATTTTAGTGCAGGTAAGGCTAGGTTAAGTTTTATGCCAACAAAATTAACCTTAAGTACACTTAATATTCAACAGTAAAAGTGAACCTATAGTAGCCTGGGCTATGCTGTGAGGTTCCAGAGCCTACACATGTATATCTTTCTTCTTATGAACTATATATGTCTAAGCAGACTGTAATTCATAGCAGTAACCTTCCTTAACATATTAAATCTAGCAACCCAATTTGCATTTCTTCAAAACTCGACCCAAACACTTTTATTTTTAATAGAATCTCTATCTGTATGCATGTATAGCAAAAGCTAGTAAAACCCAAGACATTCTCAGCACAAAATATGTTTGTACATGTCGGGAATTTCTTCGACTTTTATTATTATTTTTTTTATGATTCGTGCCTGGATGTTCTGGGCAGATGACAAGGCCTTGAGGAGGCGCGCACTCTAAAACTATCAGGGTGAGATTCAATAAAATTTGGTCTTCAAAACAGTTTTATTACGAAAAATAAACATTTAAGTACATCAACAATACACCGAAACTAAAGTTCCTAGCAGAATTCCACAGTACACGCAGTTTCTTACTACTCTCACTAATTTAATTCAAGGAACCTGAAAACTCTCATGGGTTTTTTATGTGGTAACACATAGGGTCTTTGATATCACGTGCTTGTAAAGCACTAAGTCCACGACTGGACGAAAATTCTGCACAATACGAGACCCATTTACTCAATATCACAAACAAATAACATTCTTACACTGGCAGCTTTCGTTTGCTGCATAAATCGAGTCCTTCATCGCAGGGATGACACATCTATACGTGGATAAAGTTAACTTACAGTTACGACGGAATTCGACCTAGCATGGCGATAGCTGGGAGTCGGAGAATTGAGAGACACACAAATTTCACGGTACTTACACAGTTCAGGGTCTGGGCAGGAATGAAGAGTCGCTTCGCCCTTCTTCAAAAGAAACTTACGCTTTCCCGCGTGAACTACAGAATTCTTGTAATTCAGGCGAGAGTCATGGTTTATTTAGACATTACGGAAATCACTTAATCTAGTTTACTCCTGAATGTGAAATATGACAGTTACGTTATCATTTAGGATCAAGGAATTGACTCAAAGTTCTGGCTGAAGGCCGTAATCTGCAAATTTTTGAATGGCTACGGAGTCCTTGGCTCCAAATCTCTACATAGATAATTTATCTCGTACTAGTGATTAGCAAATGATATTTATTAATGAAAATTCATAACGTCTTCCTTACTATAAGACGCGCTCCTTCCCCGCCATGCATTTAGGAATTGCGTCTTAACTGTCGTGTATTGGACAGCTTTCTGTTCAATGAATCGCCCGCGAGTCCCTCAATCTTACCCCAATTTAACGCAACACTTGTGAAGTTAAATGGCGGGGATTTCGAATGATCAGTTCGAAATTCACGACAGTACAGAACAAAGAAATCAACTCTAAATTACCCTGTAACTTAGTTTATTGTATGATACATAATCAGTAAATTAGGGATGTTAAAGGCCAATACACAATACATTTTTCCAAAGTTAGGAAGGAAAACGCCATAAGTTTAGGTTAGCTTCTCTTTTGTTATTTGTTAATATATAATTGCCTAATGAACTTCTGCTACCTCGGTTTAGGCTAGGGTTCCATTTTAGCCAGCCATGTTAATTATAACTTGCCTGTTCACTCAATATTGCAATCATTTGCACATTTATTTTTTTATGTCATGAATCTGACGGCCTCAAAGTTTGTAGTTTTGAAAATAATTCTCGAAGGAAATGGTAATACATCATATCCACAGTACTATTTCAATCTGTAAAGACTGAAGTTAGCAGTTTGTAACTCATTTTGTAGATAGCTAGTGGATTCATATTACTGTATAATTAACCTGGTTTTAACATTGTTAGCATTAAGGCATAAATCTGATAACAAATTGAATTAGACTCTTGTATTGATTTTAAACATAAGCTTTTCAAAAAAGACTGTTATTTATTTCTAAAAAGTCTTTTCACATCTAGGCCTCATTACTTGTGTTTATTTATTTATTTTTTTTTTTTTTTATAAAAGCAAGGGCGCTATACTTCGATATCCAATAGGCTCATATTGTATATTTTTATAGAATCCGGAAAAGCAAACTTCTACATGCCAAAGCCTCCAACTAGGAAAGTAAGCCAACACAGAAAGGAAAATAAGAAGAAAAGAATAAACTAGAAACTATATTACAAAGAAAAACCAGTCGAAAACCAAATACTGAAAACAATAAAATAAGACCAATGTGAGCTTGTTAGAACAATTACACCTAGTTTGAAATCCTTTAGTTCCAATGATGTAGCTAATAATTAGGAGGACCATAGCATAATTTGGTCAGCTTGGAGGTCAGGACATGATGCCATAGATTAGGTTAGGTTATGGCTAGGTTTTAGGTTAGGGGAAGGTTAGTATAGGATATAGTAGTGTTTTCTGGCGATTTTTATTCAAATACATGCATAAACCACCCCAACCTGCTCCCACTCCCAAGTTCCTGTATGTGACTTCAAACTTTGATACATTTTTCAATTAGCAGGCATACTCTGCATGTATTTCTAAATGTAAACTGTAGATATCCAGATGTCCATGCAATTGAGAATTCATAGCTGTAATCTTCCTTACCACACTAAATCCAGTAACCCAATTTACATTTTGCTAAAACTTGATCCCTTACACTTTCTTAGCTTTTAATTAAATCTTTATCTGTATATGGTAAATGCCACTGAAACCCAAGACTCACTAGAAACCCAAGACTCACCAAACATATTAAAATGTTTTTGATTACAGAACTGCAGAAACCCACTATGTTGTTTTTGATACCCTGTAACTTAGTCTAATGCACCAAAACAGTAAAATGTAGATGCTAAAAGAGCAGTGCACAAAATATATTTTTAAAATCAGGAAAGCTTGCATCAACGTTAGGCCTGGCTTTTTTCTTGCCATCTGTTAATTCTTAATAGCCTTTTGAACTTCCAGTGTCAGGGCTTAGGTTAAGTAGTCTCCACTTTGGGGGGTGCCGATCGTAAAAAATATTTGCCAAAAATACACTAATCAAGACAGGCTAATGAAATTTTCAGGCATTATTAGCACTATAATAACGCATATTCTCTGTGAGTTTTATTATCCTACAGGGAAAATTAATGATTTTATGAAAAAAAATTTGAAAAAACGGAAATTTCCGGGCCCCTCGTACTGAAGGTTATTTGGTGATTGGTGAGAAACTACAGTCTTGAATAGAAATTCGGTCTGACAGAATGTTGGTATATCCACCTGGAACATGCACAAAAAAAATTATCAAAATAGAATAGTAAATAAGCACGTTATAACAAAAAAAAGAGCAACAACTTCGTAAGTTCAGCAAAAGCCCCGCCGAAAAATCAGACTATAGCTAGGAAGAAATATTCAGGAAAAATTCAAATCTCGAATTAGGTACAAAACCTTTTGAGAGTTTGTAGTTATTATGTCACTTGATAGCCTAAAACATCTAAAAATTATATTATTTAGGACAATCAAAGAAACTGCCCCCCCCCCTTTTTTTTGGGGGGGGGGGGGGGGGGGTTTTTTTTGGGGGGGGGGGGGGGCGGGGTGGATATACCAACATTCTGTCAGACCGAATTTCTATTCAAGACTGTAGTTTCTCACCAATCACCAAATAACCTTCAGTACGAGGGGCCCGGAAATTTCCGTTTTTTCACATTTTTTTTCATAAAATCATTAATTTTCCCTGTAGGATAATAAAACTCACAGAGAATATGCGTTATTATAGTGCTAATATTGCCTGAAAATTTCATTAGCCTGTCTTGATTAGTGTATTTTTGGCAAATATTTTTACGATTTTTTACAATCGGGACCCCCCAAAGTGGAGACTACCCTTAAGAATATCATCCTATATGTTATGCCTATCTTCCCTATTCACTTAACATAGTAATCACTAGTCTACTAAATGATTCTATACTAAAAATATTAGTCTAAGTTAGAATTTTGATTAGTGCATTGTTGGCATATATCTTCAGTTACTGTACAGTTTCCATGCACTTAAAGATTTTTTAATAACAACCTATACTAGCCGCATTTTTCATCTCATGACTATTACAACCTAAATGTCTAAACATAGTTAGATAATGATTCTGCAAGGAGAGTGTTATAAGTACATACTATAACATTAGTATAACTAGGTGACCAAAAGTGAAGGAAAATTTTCGCCTTGTAAGAAGGGCGACCAGACAAACCCCCCAAATAGAGCGGAATTATTAAAAAAATGGAAAAGTTACCCTTGCAATAGAGTTTGATGTCCGTTTTTATTTAAAGGAGAATTCGTTATATTTATTGTTTTGGCTTATTGACTTAAATACCAATGAGCATATACGTATTTACATGTTTAACAAATTAGATAATAAATTAATATAAACATATAATGCCCAACACACACTTTTGAAAGTTCATAATAACTTGGCCATTTGCACATGCAAATATCATGTTACACAGATTGAAACAAGTGGATCTGTTCTTGGCTCAAATTGCCCGAACCCGGCTATGTTCAAAATATATATATATATATATATATATATATATATATATATATATATATATATATATATATATATATATATATACTATATATATATATATATTCCATATTGTATAATTGTAGTTTTACCATTTTAGTGAGGTTAAGTAAGATGCCATTAAAAAGAATATGATAATTTATAGTTAACTTGTTATGTACTGTATATATTTTATTCTTTTGATGTATAAATAAATATTTTCTATATTGTATAGTTATATCATTTCCGTGAGGCAAAGGAAAATCCCATTACATTATGATTTTTTTTTAATAATGTATCAATTTGATACTGCTTGGACCCTAATTTAAAGGTACATGTTTATGGATTTACTTTTTAAAAAAAATTATACCACAAGATAAAAACTGAAACTAATTTACTATTGAAACATTACTTATCGATAAATTTCCCTATGATTCCACTTGTATACAACAATTGCAATAAACCCGTTTTTGTGAAGGAGGGCAAGGGCGAAGGCTGCTATCATTTTTTTTTTTTTTTCTGTGGCAGGGTTTGACATGAAATAATCCTTTTTAATCATAACATTTTGAGTATCTACAGCTGTAATTTTGTTCTTGGAAATGTGTTCTATTGCCTCAGATCCCACTAGAAGTTCTGTCTTCCGGGGCTTTGACCCGGCCACAGCTGGGAGTGCGCTCACCTCATATGCCGTAACTTTATGCCTCGAACCTACGGCGCTTGGTGAAATTTCCTTAAAATATGCACTGGTGTAATATATCACTTTCAAAGCCGTATTTCAATCGGTGAAGACTAAAGCTAGCAGTTTGCACCTCTCCTCAGATTGCAAATGGATGCAAACTAGCGTATATTAACCAGGCTTAATCATTTTTAACAAGAAAATAGAAACAACTTTCCTTCTTTCACAATGGTTTAAGGTATAAACCTGATAATATAGTTGAATTGGACTCGTGTATTGATTTCCGTGAAGATTGTTCTTTATTCTGTATGATTTGAATGGTCTTATTTTCACATGTAGGCTTAATTAACTGTGTTCAGTACTTTTATATCAGATTGGCCTATATGGCTTTTTTTTATACAATCTGGAAAGGCAAAATGCTACACGTCAATGCCCCCAACAGGGGAAGAAGTAAGGCAAATATTAAAAACCAAATAAACAATGAAATAAAATCCTTGTAAACTTGCTCAACACAACAAAAACCATTGGCAACAAGTTCGAAATTCCGTAGTTCCAACGATTTAGCTACTGTATGTAATTAGAAGGGCTATACCATAATTTAGTCATAACTGGAACAAAACGTACAGATAACTGTGTTTTAGTACTGAATCTTATAGACGAAAATACAAGGCTGTTGGAATTAACTGGATATCTACTATACTACATAATGGTGCACAGCTACTGATGTATGAACATCTTAATATAGAAAAACGAAAATAAAACATCCAAATTGAGCTAATTAAACAACAGTGCAACAGTGCCAGATAAATAGTTAGAACTGTGATAAGAAATGAAATCTAGCTCATGGTTTTGCCCAGCAACTTAGATGCAAATAGAGAAGCAATATTTGGAAAATGAAAGATTAAACGAATTAAAACATTTCCTTACGATGGGCAAGTATCTACAAAACATATTTTAAGCAATTGATGAGTTAGACTACATATTTTTCACTGAAAGGATTTTCAGTCAGGAAAATCACAAATTCTAAAGGAGTTACAATTAGTATAAGAAGCAATGTCAATAAAGAGATACGAGGTGTGGGTAGATCCAGTTTTATAGCCCTAATAATGAGCATACTTTGGGTCTTGACTAATTTTAACTACTAAAACTCTGTTATGTGATTTAGCAGTAAGAGATCTACACATAGGAGATTGGATTGGTGCAGATAGAGTAGCATCACCAGTGTAAGCAACGATCTTGCTTTCACTCTAAGCTTAATGTTTTCCTTACAGCATAAAAGTACTTTGCTAAGAACCTTACTATGAGGAACACCTGTGATTACATTCAGAAATTTCACTTAACTTATCCAAATCTGTAGTTATTGCTGAATAAACGTAAGGCGAAAACATTTCGAAAAGCACCGCATATTATCCTAGTATGTTGTATCTAATCACACTGTATTGTATCTACAATAACAGCACAGTAAAAAAATAAAAAATAAAAAAACTGACAACGTGTTTTTTTCCATATCCGCAGATTTCACAGCACTGAATGTGCATGAAATCATGCAAAAATAAACAACAATTAAGATTTACGTCAATACTCGGAAATAACCGGATTGCTGGCGGCTCTCTTTCAAGTTCCAGTTTATGAAGGACGTTCGTGAGAGAAGGAGATATCTCAAGGGATTACGAAATCAATAGCATTAGTTGATCTTATTGTTAGTAAAATTCCTTGTGTGATTCGTTGTCTCACGCAATAGTTATGCAACGTTGAAGAGAATTTGCGGCTCCCTTATTGAATTGATTTGGAATAATGTACTGTAAGGAGTTTAGGCCAAAAGCTTAGCACTGGGATCTATGAGGTCATTTAGCGCTGAAAAGAAAACAAAGTAGGGAAGTTTGAAAGGTGTAACAGGAAGAAAACCTCGCAGCTGCACTATGAAATAATTATTTGGAAGAGCTGAAAGTAAGATGGAAGAAAGTTAACATGAATGCAGGTGCAGTAAAAGGAATGAAAAGGGTTGGTGTTAGGGGCCCAAGGGACGCTGAAAAGAACCTTTCGTAATACCTACAACGCACCCCGCGAGGTGCACTGACGTCACTATCCCCCTACAGAGAACCAGGGGTTATTCAGCAACGGGACCAACAGTTTTACATGACTTCCGCACAACGTCGAGAGTGAACTTATATCACCAGAAATACACATCTCTCACACCTCAATGGAATGCCCGAGAATCGAACTCGCGGTCACCGAGGTGGCAGGCCAAGACCACACCGATCACTCCACGGAAGCGCTAAGAAGGAGTTAGTAACAGGGAAAGACTGAGAATTAATGCTAATTTCTGTATTTTTTGGGATATAATGGTTGGAATCTTCTTTCCATTGCCTGCACTCTATTCACCATTTGAAATAAATGAACCAAAGTACATTATCGAAGAAAAAGAATTCGTCCCCCCAACTCTTTCTCTCTCTCTCTCTCTCTCTCTCTCTCTCTCTCTGTCTCTCTCTCTTTTTTATATGTTTGGAGGTCTCGTGGCACCCATCATGTTTACTATTCTCAGGTTTACTCTGAGATCGCCGGCCCTCGTATTCCATGAATTAGTGACCGGTTCTTTCTTGCAATTGGCTTTTGGGTTTTTCTTCCTTCCTCATCTTTATCCTATTCTAACAATTTAATCTTGCGTCCTTTGGAAGGTTAGGCTATCAATTAACTTCTGGTTACCCAATCTCACTTCCCTCGCATTTCTTTGTTCCTCCTTTTTCATTTTCTCTCCTGGTCTTAAACACAAAAGCGCAATGCTATTAGATACAATCATGCATAACACGAACATGTCTTGGAAAATTTCTCATAATGGAACGGCTAAACTTGTAAAGCAAACATTAAACAAAATTCGAAAAACAGAAGTGAAACGTACCACGTATCAATAATTGCAAATTTTCTATAAATGTTAAGGGGTAAAGCCTAGAAATATAACTCCGAGCACAAATACCAACAAATTTGAAAGAACTTGAGGAAAAGTAGCTTGTGACTGGAGGAAATAAAATATGTAAACATAATGGTGTTTTTTTGTACTATCAGTTTTATGGGATCTAGTTTAAGAGTTCTTTATCACTGTAAAAAATGAAAGTCTATTTAAAAATCGGGATATGTCGAAATATAACTGTTTCATACTGAGCAATTTATGCGTTGCATGCCAAGCATTATAATATAGAGTACTTTGTCATTTTTTTCTCTTATTTCATAAATTTATAGAGTCAGTAAGATCAGTAAAAAATTCATTAAGATTAATAATTCCTTTTCCCACATTACTATGTATATATCTTTTTTCCAAGACCTCAGTGTTTTCTCGTTGTTGAAGTTGCAAGAATAAAACCAATCGACCAGCATTATACAAAGTTCCCTGAATCTCCCACACTATTTCTGAAAGCTGTTACATACTGACCACGAGAGGGAAACGTTGGGTAAAACCACTTTAACGGGAGGGCTCTCTCCTGAAATGGTTTTCTCCAGTTCGTTAGGTGCCAGTACTTCCTCAGATCAAAGGAGAAGGAGGAGGAATCCCTGAGGAATTCCCTGTCACAACGACAGGTTTTTGATGGTCTTCCTTTCAGACATTTCTCTTTTCTTTCGACTATCTAAAGAGGTGTCAATACAATATTAACAAGTAAAACATGAATACGGCTCAATCGAGTTTTCTATACAGGGTATAATCAAGGCCACCGAAACTAGATCTATCTTTCGGTGGTCTCGGTACAGTATATGTGCCGTGGCCCATGAAACTTTAACTACACCAGGTGGTGGTCTGGCTTATGTCGCTGCCAGACGCACGATTATGGCTTACTTTAACACCTTAAATGAAAAAATAAAATATCGAGTTTAGACGGCGGCAAATTGGTATATTTGATGATTGGAGGGTGGATGATCATCATACCAATTTGCAGCCCCCTAACGTTAATAATAATTTTAAGATCTGAGGGGGCAACAGAAACAAGTGCGGACAACCAGACAAAACGGGCACAATAATTGTCTTTTCAAAAAAAGAAAAAAGTGTGCTGTACCAAGACTACATTTACAATCTAAACTATAACTACGGTTTTTTTCCTCTTACATTAAGTATGCTTTTTTATTATATACATACATACATATATTATATATATATATATATATATATATATATATATATATATATATATATATAAATATATATATATTTTTTTTTTTTTCTTTTCTTGTAAATAAATGTTTATAATTATTTATTTTTTGTATCATACTCCCTCGCTGCCCTTTGCCATGACTGATTATACAAAGAAATTTTGAATTTTTTTTGTAGCTATTTATTGAAATTATTTAAAGTTTCTGGGCTTTTTTTATATAATGGCTTTAGTCAAAACTAAAAAAGAGCCTGCATTAGTACAGAAAGTGGAAAGGTTAAGTTATAATAATATACATACACACAAAAAACACGCACATACATACATAATATATATATAATATATATATGATTTCTTATATATATATATATATATATATATAATATATATACAATATATATATATATATATATATATATATATATATATATATATATATATATATATATATATATATATATATATTCTATATATTAGGTATGTATGTGCGTGTGTGTGTGTGTGTGTATGTATTATTATTATAACCTTAAGCTTTCCACTTTCTGTACTAATGCAGGCTCTTTTTAGTTTTGAGTAAAGCCATTATATAAAAAAGCCCAGAAACTTAAATAATTTCAATAAATAGCTACAAAAAAAATTAAATTTCTTTGTATAATCAGTCATGGCGAAGGGCAGCGAGGGAGTATGATACAAAAAAGAAATATTATAAACATTTATTTACAAGAAAAGAGAAAAAATATGAAATATTAATTGAATAATAAGTATCAGGTCACTGCAGCGAGAACTGAGTGTTCCTTTGTAATCGAATGGTGCTGTAGCTCTAAAATGGACGACAGTTGCTAATACCGATACTTAACTCCTTGTGAAGTCTCATAAATGGGGTTGCAGTTGCAGTAGCATCAGCAAGGGACGAGGGTGATGAAACTGAAGTTCATTTAAAAGCAGTAAGAGGCTGATATCCTATCCCGAGTTCGTCATGTGTCAACCGTACATTAGTGTGGTGCTCGAATCGTCCAGGTGAGGAACGAGAGCGGTATTGAGAACCCAATGAAACCATGATCGAAGCTGCACCTCGTTGGACGAGTGGATTTCGCGATCAACTACCAATCAGGTGGTCCGAAGTTCGATTCTCGGCTCAGCCAACGCGGAACCAGAAAAATGTATTTCTGGTGATGGAATTTCATTTCTCGATATAATGTGGTTCGGATCAATTGGTTCCTAGCCACGTAAAAATATCTAATCCTTCGGGCCAGCCCTAGGAGAGTTGTAAATAAGCTCAATGGTCTGGTTAAACTAAGCTAAACTTAATTTCTTTAAGCAGAGGAAGAATGAAGAAGTCGGCGAGACAGTAGTAATGTGTAGAAAACTCTTACATGCAGGCGGTGATGTCAAAATAAAGAAAGCCACTAAAAACACACCATTGCAGTGATCCAGGGGGAATCTGCTACCCTCATTAGATAAATTCCTCTCAGAGGCAATCCCTACCCTCTTTAGCATTCAGAGGTTCCCTGACTGTGAACTTTTGCTGCTCCCAAGCTTCCTTAACTACTGCAAAACACTCCAACAAGCAAACAACACCCAGTTACCCAAACAACCAGTCAGCATGACTGGGTGACCTGGAAAATAAAATAAATAAGTGAATAAATAAGCGAAGGGCAAAATAATTTCGGGGGTATATATAATAATATATATCATATATATATATATATATATATATATATATATATATATATATATATATATATATTTGTGTGTGTGTGAGTGTTTGTGTGTGTTGTGATAAGTTGTGTTTTCTGAAAATTGCTAAATCTTTTTTCTCCTTTCGTAACATAAGGGGAATTAAAAAAAACATTAGGGAAATTGAAAGAAAACATGGGGAAATAGAGGAATCGAATCTTGTAGAACATAGGGTGAAGCAAAACCACGTAGCTGTGATGTGGTACAAGTGAGATATTTTGACTCATCTTTTGTTCCTATTGTTCCTTAACGATGGACCAAAGATGAAATGATTAAAATGTAATTTTAATATCTTGGCGAATTTGATATTTTGCCTATCATTCACTTGTCATGGACATCAACTTCCCAAATCCTACGCTGAAGTAACAAAATAGGACAAACAAAATCCAAACCTGAAGATGTCTGATAGACCAAAGTTAGTTGGTGATATGATTATTACCCCAAAGAGATTCTTCGAGGGAATACTGTTTTTCAACTGCTAGACCCAATGGAGGAAATCAAGAAAGTAGTCATCTGCAGATATCCAACCACCCTGCCTCTAGACCCCATTCTACAACCGAAAAATATTCTAGATTCAAAAAGATGCACTGGAAAATCTGGTACCCCCACAAGAAAGGTCATCGCTACTTTCCAAGAAGAAATTCCCAGACAAGTCTCCCTCGGAATATGAGGATCATTCCCCAATGAAGTCTTTATGCCAGAACCACTTCTATGGTACAAGTGCCACAAATTTGGACACGACAGGAGCTGCTGCACAGCCACAGAGAGGTGAGGTATATGCATCAAACTGCATCCCACAAAATAATGCCTTGATTCTTTCAAGAGAGGAGAAACAGTTGAAGTCTAATCCCCAAACTGTTCTCTTCAGCATCATGCATGGGACATAAAGTGTAAGTTTAGACTGGAGAAAATTGCTAAGGTCAAAGCAACTCCTCAACTCCCATCTCCCACAATACCTTCATAACCCACTCCAAAACCCAATGAAGAAGATGGAAGAATGACCAAGATGGAATTACCAAAAGAAGTCAAAGCAGCATTATCACTAGGATGCCCTGATCTAGTAATGTCCCTGGATGACCAAAGGTAGTCATATAGGAGTCGAAATTACTCACATGGGGAATCCAAGTACGTCACGGAATTTGAGCATCCTTAATTATAACAAAAGAAAATTATATGCAATAATATTACATTTTTTTTAAAACAAAACTGTAAAGAATATAAGAAATAATAATAAAATGCAAAATATTTCAGGAAATAACTTAAAAAATACATACGAGTCATTTTGACTCCTATGTATTTTTAAGTTATTTCCTGAAATATTTTGCATTTTATTGTTATTTCTTATATTCTTTACAGTTTTGTTTACAAAAAATGTAACATTATTGCATGTAATGTTCTTCTGTTATAATTAAGGATGCTCAAATTCAGTGACGTACTTGGATTCCCCATGTGAGTAATTTTGACTCCTATGTATTTTCAAGATTATTTATTGAATTATCTTAAGTGTATCATAATTTCTTACATTCGGTATTATCATGTATACATACAGCATAATTTTATTGTATAATAGTTCTCATATTATTAGTCCCAGGAAAATTAATAAGCGCTTGATTAGGCTAGTATAACTTTTATTTTTGCTATAATATTGGGAATGTACTTTGTATTACTGTTTTTGCAAACATGAAGAAACTAAAGAGATCTTAGAAATAAAGACAAATAGGTAGTCTCGTAACCTTACAATATGTAACTAATGAATTACAATTATTACATCCTTCACTCACATGCATGACTTGTGCAGTGCAAGTAGCACATAAAGATTTTTTTACATTTCGTGCAACTACTAATGTATCGATTATTCTTACAATGAATCTTCACTTGGCAGTACTTCTTTAGATCTCCTCTTTGGTTATTGTTTTCTCTATTTCCTTGATTATTTCCCTTCTCATCCAATTTCTTCCTTAACTGCATATTTATCTCTGTTAATTTCTCTGACAATTGTTCAAGGAACTCTTTCCTGGTAATTATTTTCTTTGTCACTTACCTATAGATAACCCATGCATTTATTGCTGCGGGTCCAAGGTGTTTTGAAAATAATGTGCTTGATCTTACTTTCGAGCCATTTGTTCCAAAATGTCAACTTCATATCGTTGGAACATTGGAATGTTTCTTGTGTCTTCTTTGCATTATTGGCTAGAGCAGCATCTTGATGGAGAGTTGCTAAGAACAACAAGTTTTCTTTAGCTTTTCCTTTATAGACTGTTAGAGTCATAACATCAGACTTATAAATCTTAGTTGAGTGCGACTTGTCTTTCATGGTTTTCACTGTGACAGGTACTTCTCTTCTGTTTTTAGTCACGGTCCCTATTATACTGATTCCCTTTTTCTTTAGTTGCTTGGTTATGTTGATAGATGTAAAATAGTTATCTGTTGTGACATTTCTCCCTTTGTTCAAATAGGGGTACATTAGTCGCATGACCACATAATCAGCAACCCTCTCTTCTGTAGGATGATGCTCTATTTTCCCTACGTAAGGAAAACAATTCACCAGATATTTACTCTCATTACTTTACCTAACCAATACTTCTGACCGTATTTGTCAGGTTTTGATGCCATAAATTGAGTAAAGGGGTACCCTGCCTTACTGGGGAATAGCTGTTCATCAATAGTTATAAAAAGCCCAGGTTTGTTGCAAGCAATAATGTTATCCATCTGTTCCACACTGTTGAGAATAATTCAAATTTATCAGTTTTGAGTCTCTGAGTACGAGTAGATTTATAGTCAAATCGCAAGAACCGAAGAATTTCACAGAATTTATTCCTTGACATAGCTTGTTTGCATAGTGGAATACCCGATGTTGCAAGTAGAAAATTTTCTTGAATCATAAGAAAAATGACTGAAAAAATTAGGAAATCTGGTAGGAAGAAATCTGCAGGCCCATAATGAAACAAACATTATATTAGAGTTTTGAATACATAATGTAAAAATGGTTAGAAAACGAGTTTTACGTTTTTTACTTGAATCTCGCGAAAGGAGTCAAAATGACTTCCTTGTTCATCCATTGAAAAAAACTGAAAAATTAAAACCTAAAGTAATCCAATCTATTTTTCTACAGTTGCAAGTTGTAATATACTAAATATCATTAAAATTCATAGAAGGCTTCATTGAAATATGAGAAAGAACCGAGTCGGGAGCATTTTGAATGGTGGCAAGGAGTCAAAATGACTCCATCGGGCATTCTAGTGTTATACAAGATAGCCAACGACAAGTTTGTGCCCAGAGGAATACTGCCAAGTGCTACAGAGCCTTCCCCCTTCCCTATCTTCCAATCCTGTCCACCTCTAAGGTTGACAATCCTCCTCCCCAGACCCATCCCTCGTAATCTTCTCCATCCCCTTCTGATAGCTCAGATAGTGTCACCAGTTCGTAAATCAGCCAGTGAAAGATCCATAATACTTACATTCGAAGGGATCATCATTCTCTTCGAACTTCTTACAGGGAACACCTATAGACAGAGAGACACTGCTAAACTGCATACAACCTCACCTCATCCAAACCTTCAAACCCAAGCACCTGCTGTTCAATTCGAACAGCAGCTGCTTCACCTAACATCCCATCATAGTTCCTCTTCTCCATATATCGAAACAAGTGGTACAGAGAAAAGTAACATCTCACCTCAGCCACTCTCAAGTAAGCAATACCTAATGGCACTCAGCCATCTAATGTATAAGCAAAATATCCTCTATTCCCTACATTACCAACATTCATCACATCCCAAGGAACTTCGATTCCTAAGCTTTTTCTCCAACTAAAATTTTATCCTTTCCTTCCCTCGCTCTCCTACTTGATGCGACTTGTTTCTATAACACTTTATCTCCCAGTCATTTTTTTTTTCATTTTTGGTCCAGTTGTTATTTTGAGCAGAATAGTATATTGCAGAGAAGAATTTTACATTTATCACCAGTTACAGGCTGCTAGAAAGCAAGAACCCGCGCCAGTACAAAGCTGGCTTAATCTAACTACTACTGCTAACAGCATCAGTCCAGCTCCAACCTTCGCCTGGAAGATTACCAGCAGAGCGTGAGTCGAAAGTTGGGAGAAAATAACAAGAGCATGAATTACAAGAGAGAGAGAGAGAGAGAGAGAGAGAGAGAGAGAGATTGATGTATTTCTATGCAGAATAATAATTGTCCCTTGAATCCACCATTTTTGACATGTCATCCATTGGCCCCTTGCTTGCCAGTCTAAGCAATACTGAAAAATCAACAATAAGGAGATTTGAGAAAGTCCTGTATAAAATTATCGCAGCTGAATCAGCAATTATTTTCGATAGAAGTGGTTTAAAAGAACTTCTACTTTCCAACTATATTATTAGTATTATTATAATCATCATAATTATTATGATTTTCATTATTATTAATATTTTTCACGTGAAACTATTTTTTGGGATATGAGTAAGTTAGCCCTTTTATTAAGTCCATTGATTAAATGAAAAAGCTACTATACAAGAGAAATGTATTGTGTCTTGGAGCACACTAAATAATTTACAGAAGCTCTCGTCTCGCCGTATAAAAGTGAATTCCTACTGGTTCACATGGACGATATCTAGAATATGAAATCTATTGTGCTCTAGAAGAAAATTGCATGTTCTTTATTCCCTCCATAAGGTACGCTATACTTTATTTTTTTATACTTATGTCCAAGGTCAATATAACGAGGGGCTAGCCAGTCGTTCAGCCAGCCTCTGCGCATGTGTGTCATTCATGCCGCTCCACTATATGTTCACGGTTGTATATTATTCTCTCTCTCTCTCTGATATATATATATATATATATATATATATATATATATATATAATATATATATATATATATATATATATATATATATATATATATATATATATATATATATATATATCTACTAGCTATACCCGGCCACATATTGCTTTGGCTCAGTCTGGTTAAATGGAAAAGAAAGAAAAGAGAAAGTTCCTTTCTCTTAGTCTCTCTTTCTCTCTAGCCATCACTGTCCTTCTCCGTCTTTCTTCTCACTTATACCAATGCTTTCTCTCTCTCTCTCTCTCTCTCTCTCTCTCTTTCACCTTTTTCTTACTCTCTCTCTAACAATCACCGTCTCTTTCCCTCTTTCATCTCACAAATACCAACTCTCTCTCTCTCTCTCTCTCTCTCTCTCTCTCTCTCTTCTCTCTCTCTCTCTCTCTCTCCTCCCAAACACCCATTCTTCTCTGTCTCTGTTCTGTCTCTCTGTAGCCCTCCCTGTCCTTTTTTTCCTCTTTCTTCTCCCTAACACCCCGTCTAATCTCTCTCCCTTCCTCTCCTTCTCATTCTCTTTCAGTCAACCCCCTTCTCAAACTCCACCCTCATTGATATCATTATTGTTGACCCTATAGTATTTTTTTCCAAATATGTATACAGAAATTATATATGATAAATTCGTAAAGTAACTAAGTCTACGGGTATAACAAGCCCCGTTTCACGGGCAGTACCAGCTCCATTTCAGGGAATCCCTTCTCACCTCCATCCCCTTCGGAGGGAGGGAGGTAGGATGAAACCCCATTATAAAAACATACGCATATTCAAATGCAATGTTGTGTCAAAATTTCAAAGCAATCGGTGAAGAACTTTCGGAGCATTGCTGTGGTTTAGTCTGGTTAAATGGAAAAGAAACAAAAGAGAAAGAACTTTTCTCTTACTCTCTCTTTCTCTCTCCAACCATCACTCTTTCCCTCTTTCTTCTCACTAATACCAACTCTCTCTCTATCTCTCTCTCTCTCTCTGCTCCCAAAGAACCACTTTTCTTTGTCTCCCTCTCTCTCTCGCTCACTTTTTTCTATCGTTCTCCTACCTAACACCCCCTCTACACTCTCTTTCTTCCTCCCTCTCTCTCCTTTCTCTTACTCTCTCTTTCTCTCTCCAACAATCACTGTCTCTTTCCCTGGTAAAAAATGTTTTTCTGTTACCAACAGAACATTTTCTAATCTAATTAAAAGGAGATCCCTGAAAAACCCCAAAATTATTTAAATTAAAGTTAGTACTATATTTCAGAGACTACTGTCTCTCTCTTTCCCTGGTAAAAATGTTTTGTTACAACAGAATTTTATCTAATAAAAGGAGTCCCTGAAAACCCCAAAATATAGAAAGTTAGTACTATATTTCAGAGACTACTGTCCCTCTCTTCAGGTAGGTAATGAATGAGAAAAATTATAGAAAAGGCACTATTTATACTAAGATGCATCCATAGGCATCCGTTTTATTAGGTCACCCCTGCTGATAATTTCTCTTTAATCTTCTTAATTGTTGGTTGAAAGTAGATTTTATCTATGATATCTGAATCCCAAGCGCCCTTTGAGATGTTCTTTACCTGTCTTTGTTTATTCAACGCTGACTCTATCCTCTGGCTGCTCTTGGGTGGCCTAGTAAAACGGCTACCCGTGGATGGATTTCTTAGTATAAATACCGCCTTTTCTGTAACTTTTTTCATTCATTATCTACCTGAAGAGAGAGACAGCAGTCACTGAAATATAGTACTTTCTATATTTTGGAGTTTTATGGGCTCCTTTTCTTAGATGGAATTCTGTTGTAACAGAACATTTATGTATACAATATATATGAATAGTGGATGTTGTGCACTTATCAATTATTATTTTTGGTCGTAAGTTATTCTCTAGAGTTAAACAATTCGATATTATTATATTTGAGGCTTAGCATTTCTTTATTTAAAAAATTATGCGCGTATAGTTTAACATATACACACGCACGCACACAGACACAGAGAGAGAGAGACACACACATATGTATATATATATATATATATATATATATATATATATATATATATATGTGTGTGTGTGTGTGTGTGTGTGTGTGTGTGTGTGTGTGTGTGGTGTGTCTTAAAATAATCACTCTCTCTCTCTCTCTATAAGACCTTATTTCTCTGAAAATGTACTAATCAATTACCCAATCACTACCCGTCTTTTAGTTAATAATCTCAGAAAAGATTTTCCTTAGTATATCCTTATGCTACGCTTTTCTTCTGTTTGACGGTTACCTTATTTATATACCATTTTCTGCCAAATATAGATATTTTTGTAAAGAAACGTTACTTTTGTTGGTAGATGTGTCGCTGCATATATCATCTCCTTCGCAGAATTTGAAGAGAAAAATGTATCTGAGGGCATGTTTAAACTTCCTCTGTTAAACATTTCTTCATTTGTTTTAGCATCAAAGATATACTCATTTGCAATTTGGATTGTATTTGGGTTTTTTTCGAGCTCATGACAATATAACCTCCTACATACCTTTAAAGTAGTTGTGCCTGGTGTGTTTTCCTTTGCTTCATAATTTCATGTTACTTTATCATATCCATCTTCCCACTTTCTTTTCTAAATCGAAACCATCTCTTTATAAAAATACTTATGTAAATCTTCTGAGCCAAGTCACGCTCTTCTTGTGGAATCATTTGAGATGATAAATCTTCAGATAGTCATAGATTTGATTAGTCATAACCGCATAAAAGTTATGTGCTTTTGACACATAACTTAAAGTTGTATTTTCCTACAGGTATGTGGCAAGAATATATTCATAGAAACTGCTCTGCAGTCTAGGTAGAAAGTGTATGACTGTAGGCACTCCATACGCTGGAAAATAAGCCTTGTATAACAGTGTAAGAAACTTAATATTTATTTCCGTACCATCACGAGGGAAAACACGAGAAGTCAGTCGGTGCCAAACCTAGTATTAACAAAGTGTAACGAGGAGGAGGAGGAGAAGGAGAAGAAGAGAGAGAGAGAGAGAGAGAGAGAGAGAGAGAGAGAGAGAGAGAGAGAGAGAGAGAGAGAGCCAGCCGTCATGTCACCTGGGCGGTCTATAATCCTCGACACACCAGTCTTTATATGTCCCTCCAAAACTACAAAGCTACACACTTATGAAAAGAATATTGTAAGACAAAAAGAGAAGACTATACAAATTAAATTCTGTAGAAACAGCTATTATTATTATTTTTATTATTATTATTATTATTATTATTATTATTATTATTATCATTATTATTATTATTATTATTAAATTATTATTATTATTATTATTATTATTATTAAATAACACAAGTTACTGAATAGTGAGGCTGAATAATCTGAGTTTGTTGGGTAAAGGTTAGCGACCCATTCACCTCGAGAATAAAAGGACCAATGGCCTGTGTAATCAGCGACCACCACCCATGAAAGGTTAATCTCGCGCTGGCCGACCTTATATAAATAGTCCTTGATTATTTCACCATGAAGCTCTTTAAAGGAATGAAGCTCATGTTCTCAGAAACATTTGTCATTATGAAT
>NC_061109.1:31503432-31510932 GCF_015104395.2 Macrobrachium nipponense
TCTGTTGTAATCACCAATGAGATAAAGTTGACTCGCTCTAATTTTGCTAACTGATTTATGCTAATTTTCTTTTCGTCCTATGCTCAACATTGAGATACACTTTCCAGGGGATAAATATGAGAATATTGGATAACACTGAAACCAACAAGATCTTGTGAATATCCAGAGCAATATCAATATTTCCTCGAGGAACCTTCATTTCGTTTGTGGAGTTTATAGGAAAAGTCTTCGGAATTCTATTGTTCCTTATTCTTTCTGTTGCTCCATAGGTTATCCTTAATTGGTGATTTACTAATGGTAAACTTGTGAAGTGGCTGTCGAAGTAAAGCATCTCTGGTATATCTTTGATATGTCTTGGTAGTTTTTCAAATAAAATCATCAAAGTGCCTCCACGTTTTCAAACATTTCATAGTGACAATTCAACCCGAAGGCTGTCCCTTGGTATATATGAAAAATAGTTAGATATCCAAGTGGAGAATTTAGGCATCAAGTTTTGCATCCAAATCTCACAGTTTTTTTCCAAATGCACTGTTTGCATCCATGGCTACCAAAATGTACTATCATTGCCTATTCAAGCGATTTATGTTGATCCGTGTAGTAGGCTATGGCAAATTGTGTTTAAATGGTCATTAGAGGTTGGAATTTTGCCAGTTTGTCATCCTTGTTTAGTGCCTGATTATCAGTGAAATGCAGAAAACGTATTGTTTCTTCAAATTTATCATGTGATATTGCCTTAGCAACGAGTTCGACGCCAACATCAGCATCCAAATATACCACTATAATTGGTGACTTACTTGTTACGCTGGGCCATTCTAGTAATAGGGAACTTAAATAACTAAGATGTTATCTGCAAAGTAATTCATATGCTACTAGGTATTCATTCAAGGACCACAAAATAGCAAACAGGCACTTTATTCTAACGAAAAAACTACAAAGTTGCTCTTAGGAGATACTTTCTCTACGATTTTTCCCGTCCATTAACATATTTTGCCTCCATAACTGCCTGACCTACTATATATAGTAGGTAATGAAATAAAGCCTCTAATACTTATGCTTCAACTTCTACCTCAGTTTTGAACATATGAATTGGTTAATGGTTTTCAGTGACATGTTATGTATCAATATAAAGATGTTTCATGAATTTGTGTAACCATGAGCTCAAGTCAAAAATGTGAAAATATTAAAACGTTCTATATACCTTTGGTATTTTGTCAAAAAGTAGAAAAATGCGGATACGACAAAGAAAATCACCTGTTTATATTAGTGATTAGATAAACAAGAACCAAAGAATATGCAAAACAACAAGAAAAACAAAAAAAGATCAGGGTGTGATATGTCCTAGCAATTGTACTACTATATATAGTAGGCCAGGCATTAATGGGTTTATTTCACTGTATTTTCTTTGATACATCTATGCTATATTTTTAAAATAAGTTTCATCCACAAATCAATCGCAAAAAAACTGTGTAAATAAAACTATTTTTGTCACAAATAACTCGAAGTCTACTGCACAGGCAATGAAAGTTTTATACAGTGCAAAAAAAAAAAAAAAAAAAAAAAAAAAAGATACGCTGATGCATTGGAAGATCTTTTTCTCGCGGCAAAGTACTGTAGCCGTGTTGGGAAACTCCAAACTGCTTGTAATGGGAGCAGGATCCAGTCCGGAAATCTTCGACTTGACACACTACTTGAACCAGATCCAAGTTTCCTTTTAACAACAGTAGCTCTGTAAACAGCTACTGCCATTCGATCCATGTCAACATAAAAGTCATCAAAGTGTGAATGTGAACGTTGTTATGCAATTATCCAGTGACTTGTGCTGCCCCGTCTGAACAGCTCACATCATACCTCATACTCTTGCTCTGTTCATAAAGGAAACCAAGTAAATATTGTCGTTCTGATAAGGAACCATCTGAGAAATTCCACTTACTTTGGCTCGCATGGTGTTTTTAAGTATCTGAACATTTTTGTTTTGCAGGTTTAACATATATAAAGCAATCTTTTTGGAAAAAAAAAAGAAATTCGATGAAAGAAGGCTATGAAAAATGTATCATCATTTTTCTTGTCAATAGTATATATACATATATTACAATTAACGTGTAGCTGTATGGTTATATGTATGTGTTTATGTGCTTATATATATATATATATATATATATATATATTATATATATATATATATTTATATATATATATATATATATATATATTATATATATATATATATATATATTATATATATATATATAATATTTTATATATATATATATATATATATATATATATATATATATATATATATATATATATGTGTGTGTGTGTGTGTGTGTGTGTGTGTGTGTGTATAAATATAACATATAATATATATATTATATATATATTATAGAATATATTATAATTATATATAATTATATATATATATTATATATGTACGCATAAATGTGGATAATTGCCTAATGTGAACATTAGGCAGAAAAATTGCTAGTCTCCATATTAGGCAATTTGTTTTGCAAAATGTTGACAATAGGCAAAATTACTTGCCTATTGTCAACATTATGCATGATTTTTAGATTAGGCGAGGTAATTTTGCCTAATGTGAATTGAATGACGAACCACTGTAACTAGAGTGTTGTTCGAATGTTGTTCGAAACTGTGTCTGTCACTTAAGCCATTATCCATTGGTCAGTGTGCTACGCTAAGGGTCCTGGATGTCGATCGTGGTCCAACAGATCCTAAAAATCTGTTGGTGGTCGTCCTCAAGGAACAAGGTGGACTATACACTGTAGGTTGTCGGGAGGGAATTCTTGGACCAAAATTTACAGCAGCTGATCTAAGTGCAATCAAACAGCCCCTGATAAAGTCTGAAGAGGTTCCTGATATTTGCCTGTCGATTAGAACAGCAACAGCAAGGAGCACTGATGGGCAAGGATATATAAAGTGTCAATGTACTACTCAATGTACATCAGTACGACGAAGCTGCCTAAGAAAAAAAATTAATTCAACTCGCGCTGTCACCTGGGCAGATCATGCTAAATTTCTGACTGAACTCAACTGAACCCTGAGATCTATTGACTTATTTCTCTTTTACTGACATTGCATTAATTATGTTAGTATTTATTCAAATAAATTGGAATTCTTTAAACTGTCTCTACATTATCCATGTTGCATTCTCTTGTAACCTCCCGTGGGATGTCTGTTGGATTAATTTCCATTTCTACACTAAACCATAATATATGTTTAGATTAGGCAGTCGTATTCACATCGGGCAAAATTGAGCTGCATAATTTGAACAACGGGCATGTTTGGCCTAATGTTAACAAATTGTAAACTTTATGCAAAGTGCTTGCTTAATGTACACATTAGGCAATTTTCTGCCTAATGTTCACATTAGGCAATTATCCACATTATGCGTAACATATATATATATTTATATAGTATTATATTATATATATATATATATATAATAGATATATATTATAGTATTATATATATATTTATATATATATATATATTATATATACATATATTACAAATTAACGTTTAGCTATATGAGATATATGTATGTGTTTATGTGTTTATATATATATTATATATATATATATATATATGGATATAATATATATATATATATATATATTATATTTATATATATATATATATATATATATATATATATATATATATATATATATATCGAACTACAATGTCCTTTAATATCTAATTCACTCTAGCTACCGGAGTCGAGGTCGGCGAAAGGTGTTTGAGGGTGAGAGATGACATAAATTTATGCCTCTCGCGGTGGTGGGGTAGGTAAAAGCTTCACTGATGTTCCTGGATTTGAATGTGTTCTTAGGTTCGCGCCTGTGACCAGGTAAATCTATTATCGTGAAAAAAAAATTCCCCTTCGGTTAAGCATAAATTTAAATATATTAATTCCGAGGTAGAGCGAATTAAATATTAAAGAACATTGTAGCTCGATGTATGTATATGAATCACAGTAATGTGAAATGACTTATATAAATGCTACGTGTTGTCAAAAGCACTACAACGCTACCGGGGTCGAGGTCGGTTGATGTTGTCTCCAAACCAACGAATTACCTGAGCGCGAAAGGTATTTGAGGGTGAGAGACGACATTAACTTATGCCTCTCGCGGTGGTGGGGTAGGTAAAAGCTTCACTGACGTTCCTGGATTTGAATGTCTTCTTGGGTTTGCGCCCGGGACCGGGCAAATCTATTATTGTGAAAAAAAAATTCCCCTTCGGTTAAGCATATATGAAAATACATTAATTCCGATGTAGAACGAATTAGATATTAAAGGACATTGTAGCTCGATTTATGTATATGAATCACGGTAATGTCAAATGACTTATATATATAATTATATATATATATATATATTATAATATATATATGATATATAATATATATATATATATATATATATATATGATATATAATATAATTATAATATATATATATATATGTGTGTGTGTGTGTGTGTGTGTGTGTGTGTGTGTGTGTGTGCGTGAGTGTAAAAGCCATGAAAGAAGGTGAAACAAAGGAGTTCTACGGGAGCTTTCGACTCAATGACCCTTACATAGCAGAAGTTCAGTCAAAAGATCTAGCAACCTCCTTTGTTTCACTTACCCTTGTGGCTTTTACACACACACACACACACACACATATATATATATATATATATTATATATATATATATATATATATATATATATATTATATATAAGTGGTATAATATTGTCATGAACTACAGTGGGTTCGGTAATCTTGACCAGACCCATTTTTTTTTATAATTGTGAAAGAAAGAAATAGAAAATATCTAAAATACGGACCAGAAAGGAATTCTATGTCTGGGGTCAACCGTGTATTTTTTTTTTTTTTGTTTACAAGTTTATTCTCTTCATGGTGACTTTTCTCAAATGGAAATTTTTGAAGGGAAAGGCGTAACTGAAACGTATACGTTTTACACTGGCAGTATGAACGGGATGTATATACTTTTCGGAATTCGTAACACACCTAAGCGATGGCACGAGTCTGCAGTGTTACTGTATTTCTGGTTATATAGGCAATCAGTTATAAAATGCTCATAACAATTGCTATGAAAAGAAAACATTGGGCACTCAAGTCATTTGGCATATTTACAGTATATAGCCTATTACAAACAAGGCATTTTAGATTACATGAGTCCAGACTGCAACATTGGGGTAAGAGCAATAGCCGCAGGGTGCTATTCTTTGGTTTGTTTTCTACGCGCCACCTGCTCCGAGGTGTTAGTATTAAACGTGGTGAAGCTCCTTAGGACGCCTTTTTTAGTACAAGCTCCTCGGCGATCAAGGTATTACATATACCCATTTCCACTTTGTGTGGTCGACAAATTATATTCATAAATGATATCTTTGTGAGGCCGACTACTTTATATTTATAACGGTGTTTAGCACTAGCACCTCGGTGTAGGTGACGCGTCGTTAGTTAACCGGTATTTCATACTGGTACGTAATTGTATACCATTATAGCCCGAGTATCTCCAAAGTAACTCCGAAGAATTTATCTATTATCAAAGTTATTTTTACACTTTTTGTGTATATTCCCGTGTCTGTCTCACATATAAATAAGTGCTTTGGTAGGAAATCAAACTCTACTTGATTACATTCGAATAAGATAAAATGAAGCCAATCGGCAGCCGATATCATCAGTAGTGTTGCCACGACAAAATATTAATAAGCACCTTGTTCTGATGACAGATCAGCTGACACCGACTTTAAATCAAACGCACCTCCACTAAACGTAAACAGAACCCAACTAAAGCTAAACACCCCCAGATCAAACAAACCCCACTATACCTAAACACACAACCACTAAACCTAAGCAAATCAATGACAAAACCTTAAATACCTCCCACCGAAACTAAACACATCTTCCACTAAACATCAACACCCCTCCCACTAAAACTGAATGCCCCCTCCATTAAAGTTAAACAACCCCAACTTAAACTAAACAAACAGCATACATAAAACCTGAACACATCTGTTACTAAACCTAAATGCATCCCACACTGTACCTAAACTCACTCAAACTAAACCTAAACACACACCCCCAATAAACCAAAACACATCCTTCACTAACATAAATGCATCCTAACTAAGCCTAACCACACACCCCGGATAAAGCTAAACACCCCTCCCCCCACCCACTAAACCTAAACACACCCCCTTACTAAATCTAAACACATCCTCACTAACCCACATTTTCAACAACATATTTTTATTGTCACAATACATCTAATTAAGTATCATAAACCCATAGAGTTTATCTAACACACAAATGACAAAGGGACAGGGGAGTGGTGGATGGAGGAAGGGGAAGGGGTCGGAGGTAAGGGTTTGAAACACCCTATTATCTAGGTCGGGTCAAATAATGTCCATGTGCCAAATTTTGTCCAGATTTGTCAAGAGATTCCGATTCCTATCGTGCACAAACATGCAAAGTAACATACAAACATACAAGCATTTGCTTTTACATATTATATCGAAAATGTTGATATCACTCTTTTTTTCGCATAAAAAAACATCGTGGTTCATTGAACAAATCTCAGTGAAAGACTCAAATATATTTGCTCTAGTAATTCTAATTCATAATAAAGCACCGGCAGGATTTTTTTTTTCTTTTTAGATCACATGTAAGCCTATCATCAAGTTACTTGTTGTTGATGAATTATATATATATATATATATATATATATATATATATATATATATATATATATATGTGTGTATATATAATATTATATTAATTATATATATTATATATATATATTATATATATATGGTTTATATATATATATATATATACTATAGTATATATATATTATTATATAATATATATATATCTATATATAGGGGGTGGTGTGTGTTTAGTTTAGTGGGGGTGCGTTTGATTTCAGTGGGCGTGAATTTAGTTTTATAGGGTGGTTATGTGTTTTAGGTTTAGTGGAGAATGTGTTTGGGTTTGGTGGTATGGGTGTTAATGGTGGATGTGTTTAGGTTTAGTGGGAGGTGTTTTGTTTTATTGGGTTTGTGTTTAGGATTTAGTGGGTCGGTGTATTTTGATTTCGAGGTGTTTACGTTTAGTGGGGGTGGGTTTCGGTTTTGGAGGGGTGTTTGGTTCAGCGGGACATGTTAGTCAAAATCACGCCACATGTTACTTCCTTTCTAAGGTAAATCATTGACTGTCATTCAGAGTTTTTCCAGACAATGCCAGGTTGGTTAGCTAGTATATATTAAGGTGTAGATATCTATTAGTTGGATCACATACATTCTCGTCGTTTTGTGTGTGTGTGTGTGTGTACTTTTTAATTTTTTTCTTTTACTTATTTGGAAGTATGACAACTTTAGATATAAAAAATGTTTAATAGAAAAATTATGGTTAGACAAGCATTTGGTGTAGCCTAAAAATTTCAATGATTTCCAGCTGCCAAATGAAAC
>NC_061109.1:31515932-31520261 GCF_015104395.2 Macrobrachium nipponense
TGAGTGCTTGTGAAGTTGACAGCTGCAATGAAGTTAGTTAGGGGATGAAATAAAATTTTGAAGTAATAGCTTTAAAATTCATTCGGACTAAATTGAGTTATAGGGTAAAACTTTTATTTCAAGTAATGCTTTCTTCAACCAAAAAGGATGATTTGTAAATTTTAAATTAATATTCATTATTCAATTTTGGTTGGTCTGTGGATAATTGTATAATTTAGTAATTCCTTTCATAATGTTTACATAGAGAACAAATAAAATTGTGTTGAAAATCAGTCTCACTGTGATCAGTAGAAGACTAACAGGGATCTTCATTGAGAAACTACAAGTTATTTAACGTCTTGTCACAAAATTCTATGGAAAAATTTGGTCGGGATCAAAAATTAACGCCGTGAAATGGAGAAACTGTGTACAGCATATAAAATTTTAGCTTGCCTTTTTAGTTTTTTGTGTAAAAGAAAACTATTGAGATGGCTACTTGTCTGTGTGTCCGTACTTTTTCTGTCCACCCTCAGATCTTAAAAACTACCGAGGCTAGAGACCTGCAAATTGGTATGCTGATCATCCACCCTCTAAGCATCAAACATTCTCAATTGTAGCCTTCTAGCCTCAGTAGTTTTTACTTTACTTGAGGTTAAAGTTAACCAGGTTCGTGCGTCTGGCACTGCTATAGGTGGCAACAACATAGGCCACCACCGTGCCGTGACTGAGAGTTTCATACATCACTTTTTTTTTTTTACTCAACATGATCACCTATTTTTCTCATTTTCCTCCAGTTCTGACTTTCTGTAACGTACCTTTAAGCTTCACCAGTACCTCAGTAACAAAACGAATGGTTCCTACGCAGCCTACAGGAAATGAGAATTGACTGATTTAATTGAG
Source organism: Macrobrachium nipponense (assembly GCF_015104395.2). NCBI lineage: Eukaryota > Metazoa > Arthropoda > Malacostraca > Decapoda > Palaemonidae > Macrobrachium > Macrobrachium nipponense. The sequence continues at coordinate 31,516,812 of NC_061109.1, forward strand.
CAGAATATATCTTGTTCATCCTTCCCAGCTCTTTGTTACGACAACTAGAAGCGGCGATGCTTTACTTTCACACAATGAGTGATATGTCTCGTCTTCTGCAGTTTAAGCCTTTCTTAGACTTTTCTAGTCTTTTCATAAGCACTTTGAAAGATACATGATATTTACGATGCCTGACTAATGTAATTGCGCCCTGCCCCGTAGGGGGTTTTTGCCGTCAGTGCACTTCTTGTGGTACACTGAAGGCATTACTTAAGGTTCTTTGCAGAGTGTCTTCGGGCCCTAACAGCACCCACCTTCCTTTCCTTTTACTGTACCTCCTTCACTATTTTCTTTCTCCCATCTTACTTTCCATCCTCTCCTAACAATTGGTTCATACAGTGCAGTTGCGAGATTTTCCTCCTGTTTCACCTTTCAAATCTTTTATTGAAGGTTTCCCTCCGAAATAAGGACATTGATTTGACCTCTACATATTTTCATAGTTCTGAGGAGTATAAAATACATAAGATTTCTTCCTAATAATAGTAACTAACGCAACAATTGGAAGCCCAGTAAAATATGATGAGTTTTCTCATTTCGGAGCGTCACTTTTCACGTATTGAACAGAATTATGCAGATCTGTTAAACACATAAAACTGTCTGTGAACATTAACACTAAAATGTTTTTTACCAAAAATTTTTATTCTAAATCAATATTCAACAATTAAGGTCAAAAACAAAGAATGGAGATTAAAATGAAACTGTGATTAAAATCAATGCAGTAAAAGACTTTTATTAAAAAAGACCAAGACATAACATAGGGGTTAGTGCCGCCAGTGCACCTCACACGGTGCACTGTAGACATTACTTAAGGTTATTTGCAGCTTCCATTCGGGCCCCTGGCTTCAAGCCCTTTCATTCCTTTTTTGTATCTCCGTTCATTTTCTCTTTTTTCCATCTTACTTCCTACCCTCTCCTAACAATTGTTGCATAGTGCAACTGCGGTGTTTTCCTCCCGTTACACCTTTCAAGCCTTTTCACTGTTAATTTCGTTTCAGCGCTGAATGACCTCGTAGATCCTAGTGCTTGACCTTTGAGCTAAATATTATAAATTTGTTCTCTGCTTTATAATTACATTTTAGTTTAATTATAAACTGAAGTTGTCACCGTAAATCCCAGATACGCAACATAACCTTCGATTCAGAGCCCAGGGAATTTTCGCATTTGGAGAACCACGTCTCAGGGAGCTTGAGACTTCCTCGACAAGGCCCCTGGGGTCAAGAAGGGTGATGGCAATATACGCTTATGCGACAGAATTCTAATTTGGAATCGGGGAGTTAATGCAAATTAAATCACTCCCTAAGCAGTCGTCATGTTTGTGCCAATGATGTCTTGGTTAAGACGCTGCCCTGAACATCCTCTCGGAACAAACTTCTCAGACAATAATTTAAGATTGGATTTCCACAACACAGCAAGGAGAGCTGCCTACTTGTCAGCTTTTGTCTATTGTATTGTTGAATGGAACTGAGAATAGAATTTAAGCAACCGACTAAGCACTGGAGCCTGTGAGGTCATTCAGCGCCAAAACGGAAATTGAGAGTAAGAGGTTTGAAAGGTGTAATAGAAGGAAAACCTCGCAGTTGATCTATGAATCAATTGTTAGGAGAGGGTGGAAAGTAAGATGGAAGAAAGAGAATATGAAGGGAGGGAGGTACAGTGGTGCTCAAATCTCATGCGACATGATTCTTTTCGTATCGCCCAGATTCCCAGACTCAGCGTGACATTGCCAACTAGTGTTAAACTTTTTTTTTCTAATATCATACATGTCGACAAGTTTGCGGATTCACAGCTAGCCATATTTTCCTAATGGTTATATAAATATGATCCCTTTTATGCATTGGTATGTTCCGTAATCTGTGTGATTTGAACTTTTTTTTTTTTTTTTTTTTTTTTACGTTGCTCAGTTCAAAGTGCGGTGTGATAAGGTTAACGGTGCCATCAATGAAAGCACTCTTAACATGCTCCTGGAACAGGTCAATATAACTACCTACTTCTGCGGCATTGCGGCAGTAGACCTAATAAGCTCAACAGTCACAACAACATTTTCAAAGTATGAATATGAATTACAGCCAGTTTTCTTTGAATGTTGAAGTTTATGCCGTGTTTAAGCTGCCTGTATGTTGCAAAGGATTTATAGGCCTAAAAAATATTCTAAACCTTCTGAAATGTAATCTGTTACGTGTGTTTATTTGTAAAGATTACCCGTTCTTTGAGGAATAAAAGATGATGATTTTGATTATATGGAGAAGATGGCTATTAATCGAAATATCATAAGTATTAATATCAAGGCGTATGGAACACTTGTTTTTCAACTAGTTTAAAATATTATTTTCTTAAAAGTCCTTCTGCTCGCTTATGGTGTAAAATTCATTCTTTCATACGGTAACTTAAAGTGCAAGAATGTGTAGATAACCTCATTCCTCTTTCTGGCCAGAAATTGTTAATAGAGAGAAGTGACTGTTAAGTGTAAAAAAAATATCGTGGCTTTGACAAAAAAATAATTGCATGTGCGAATATTTGTTATTTGCCATCATTTTTGAAATATTTAAGAATTATAACAAATAATTATGTATGAAAATCCAACTATTGCTCTAACACATGTAAAGTAAGTGTTTCCAAGATAATTTCATTGTCGCTACTCATTGTAGACCTACCTATATTACACCGGGTGGTTGTTGTTGCACCAACACTAATGATACGTCACATACGCTCCCCTCAAGCGTTGATATCGGTGGGCGCATTCTACTTTTGTATATACATATTTATATTTTTTTCAGCATTGAGGTGTAAAGCAATCAAATAGGACTATTTAAAATTTTATATTGCTTTGGAAACATTATTAATGTTATGACATTTTTTTTTCGTTTTTTTTAATTTAACATTTGAACTGACGCTTGATGATGACTTCATTTTGGTCAAATGCTTCAGCGATGTGTGAACGAAAGTTTTGAAAATAATTCGAAAGAATTTTTTCTGAAATTTGGCTACACTTTACATTTTCTTACAGTTTTGAAATATTTGACAGATTTCACTCTTATTGTATGCAATAATTGCGTTTCCGCATTGAAATAATAGATAGATATGGAGCATGCTAGTTGCCAGTTAGTGAATTTTGAACGAAATCCTATGGAGTCATGTCGCATGAGATTTGAGCATGTACAGTAAAAGGAACGAGAGGGTTTGCTGCTAGGACCGAAGGCGAGCCACAAAGAACGTTAAGTAATGCCCACAGTGCTCCCCATAAGGTGCATTGACGGCACTATCCCCCCAACGGAAGTCTCATGAATTGTTTATAAATTACATTTTGGTTGACGTATGTATAACTGGGGACAATACCAGAGATAATATTAATTGTATTGGCTGAAAACAGTTTCTTGGGAAGCTTCAGGCAATTTAGTGTAAAACTGATTTACA
>NC_061109.1:31520761-31525761 GCF_015104395.2 Macrobrachium nipponense
TAAAACTGATTTACATGTACATACAAGAGACGAAATGTTTGATAATGAGATTTTAAAAATAGATAATTAATGATAGATAATTAATGATAATGAGATTTTAAGAATAGATAATTAATCCTGGTCGCCAGTTGAATAAAAAAAAAAGAGCATTCACTAATAGGAAACTAAAATAAGCCCATGGGGCTTATTTTATTCGTAAAAAAATTAAACAAAACACTCTCTCTCTCTCTCTCTCTCTCTCTCTCTCTCTCTCTCTCTCTCTCTCTCTCATATGAATACGAAATCTCACCGGTTCGAATTTCTAGTGTAGGACATTTAAATCCACCGACATGAATTAAAATATAATAATTTTTCCTTTTATTGCATTAGCATATCAGTCACTCAGCCAAACTACGAATTCAATAGGTTTACCCTAAGCAAATCACCGCAGTGTCAGGTCTTATTTCGCCCATCCCATTAAACTTCCCTCCCTGTTTGTTCTTGAGCTTGAAAGGAGTGATATAGAAGCACTCCAGAGAGCCATTGGGCGGATCGTATCTCCTTCCCAGGGAGGCTAAAAGGGATTGTCAGTACAATGTGCGAGAACGGGGAAGTTCAGTTTTGGAGTGACGTATATTAACGCTGTTATTTCCGGCTGAAAGCTTTTGTTGGAAGCCAAAACCAATTGAACCATTTCCCCTCAGTTGACTTGTTATATTGCTTTTGGGTATACATACATACATACACACACATATATGTGTGTGTGTATTATATGGGGCAATCAAATGGGTTAACTCTCTCTCTCTCTCTCTCTCTCTCTCTCTCTCTCTCTCTCTCTCTCTTGCATGTTAGCTGTATCTGCCGTGTGTTGCACAAAAAATTAACTTTGTGTAAGGAACTTTATAGAAAAATGTCAGGCCGTAACTCCCAAGATGTGTAGGTGACGAAAAGTTTTGTTTCCATACTAGGAAAGCTAAGAATGTTCATCCAAGCCCGGATAGCTTCTCGTTATTATTATTATTATTATTATTATTATTATTATTATTATTTTTTTTTTTTTTTTTTTTTGCTCTATCACAGTCCTCCAATTCGACTGGGTGGTATTTACAGTGTGGGGGTCCGGGTTGCATCCTGCCTCCTTAGGAGTCATCACTCTTCTTACTATGTGTCGCGTTTCTAGGATCACACTCTTCTGCATGAGTCCTGGAGCTACTTCAGCCTCTAGTTTTTTCTAGATTCCTTTTCAGGGATCTTGGGATCGTGCCTAGTGCTCCTATGATTATGGGTACGATTTCCACTGGCATATCCCATATCCTTCTTATTTCTATTTTCAGATCTTGATACTTATCCAATTTTTCCCTCTCTTTCTCTTCAACTCTGGTGTCCCATGGTATTGCGACATCAATGAGTGATACTTTCTTCTTGACCTTGTCAATCAACGTCACGTCTGGTCTGTTTGCACGTATCACTCTATCCGTTCTGATACCATAGTCCCAGAGGATCTTTGCCTGATCGTTTTCTATCACTCCTTCAGGTTGGTGCTCGTACCACTTATTACTGCAAGGTAGCTGATGTTTCTTGCACAGGCTCCAGTGGAGGGCTTTTGCTACTGAATCATGCCTCTTTTTGTACTGGTTCTGTGCAAGTGCCGGGCATTCACTTGCTATGTGGTTTATGGTTTCACTTTTCGTATTGCACTTCCTACATATGGGAGAGATGTTATTTCCGTCTATCGTACTTTGAACATATCTGGTTCTTAGGGCCTGATCTTGTGCCGCTGTTATCATTCCTTCAGTTTCCTTCTTTAGCTCTCCCCTCTGTAGCCATTGCCAATTGTCATCGCTGGCTAGTTCTTTAGTCTGTCTCATGTATTGTCCGTGCATTGGTTTGTTGTGCCAGTCCTCTGTTCTTTCTGGCTTTCTCCTGTCTCTGTATATTTCTGGGTCTTCGTCTGCTTTTATTAGTCCTTCTTCCCATGCACTCTTTAGCCACTCGTCTTCACTGGTTTTCAGATATTGCCCCAGTGCTCTGTTTTCGATGTTGACGCAGTCCTCTATACTTAGTAGTCCTCTCCCTCCTTCCTTTCGTGTTATGTATAGTCTGTCCGTATTTGCTCTTGGGTGTAGTGCTTTGTGTATTGTCATATGTTTCCTGGTTTTCTGATCTATGCTGCGGAGTTCTGCCTTCGTCCATTCCACTATTCCTGCGCTGTATCTGATTACTGGGCACTGCCCATGTGTTTATGGCTTTATCATATTTCGCGTTGAGTTTTGACTTGAGTATCGCCTTGAGTCTCTGCATATATTCTTTCCTGATCGTGTCCTTCATCTCTTGGTGTTTTATATCTCCTCCTTCCATTATTCCCAGGTATTTGTATCCTGTCTCATCTATGTGTTTGATGTTGCTCCCATCTGGTAGCTTATCCCTTCAGTTCTCGTTACTTTGCCTTTTTGTATGTTGACTAAGGCGCATTTTTTCTATTCCAAACTCCCATCCTGATGTCCCCAGATACAATCCTTACAGTCCGGATTAGAGTATCTATTTCCTTGATACTCTTACCATACAGCTTGATGTCGTCCATGAACATCAGATGGTTGATTCTGTTGCCTCTTTTCTTGAGTTGGTACCCGGCATCCATCTTCTGTAGTACTTTTTGTCATGGGAATCATGGCTACTACGAAGAGTAGTGGGGACAGTGAGTCGCCCTGGAAGATCCCTCTCCTGATATTAACCTCTGCTAGTCTTATTCCAGAGCTTGTAAGTATTGTATTCCAGTTGCACATTGTATTTTTGAGGAAGCTGATGGTATTTTCCTCTGCCCCATATATTTTCAGGCATTCTATTAGCCATGTGTGTGGTATCATGTCGAAGGCTTTCTTATAGTCTATCCATGCCATGCTTAGGTTGGTTTTTCCTTCTCCTACTGTTCTTCATTACCATTTTGTCTATCAGGAGCTGGTCTTTTGTGCCCCTACACTTCCTTCTGCAGCCTTTCTGTTGGTGGGGGATGGTGTTTGTCTCCTCTAGGTAGTTGTATAGCCTTTCACTGATGATACCTGTTAGTAACTTCCACATTATTGGTAGGCAGGTGATAGGCCTGTAGTTACTGGCTATATTTCCCTTACTCTTGTCTTTGTGGACTAAGGATGTTCTTCTGTGGTCATCCATTTTGGGTGCATGGTGATTTGAGATACAATGCTGGAGTTGTTCTGCTATTCTTGGGTGTAGGGCCTTGAAAGTTTTGAGGCCAGTAATCCATGGACCTTCATCGGGACCTGGGGCTTTCCAGTTTGGCATTTTCATTTTCAGTATTGGTGTCCTGGACTGTGTCTGTCGTGATCTCGGTGAATCTTTGTTTTATTCTCCCTGTTTCTTCTTCCTTGACTTCCTGGAGCCATGTTGCATGTTTGTTGTGTGATACCGGATTGCTCCATATGTTTTCCCAGAGTCTCTTGACTTGGTTCGGCTTCGGGAATTCTGGGTGGTTGTTCCCCCTCTTAGTTGGCTGTATAGTCTTTTCTGGTTGGTTTCCGAATAGCTTTGTTCTGTTGGTATCCCTTATTCCTGTTCATGTACCGTTGGATCTTATGGGCTGCTTTGGCCTTAAGCCTCTGTTTTACATCTTCTATTGTGTTGTTTAGTCCCCTCTCTTGTACTTTGTATTTCTCGTTGAGTTCCTCCCTTGTTTTCTTGCTTCTTAGCCTTTTTTCTGCCATCTCTTTCAGTTTACTCAAGTCAGATCTCATCACCATGATTTGCTTTTCAGGCGCCTTTTCCAAGGAGGTTGCTGTTTTGGTTTCTGTTGGGTTGGTTGTGCTGGTGTGTTGGTGTTCGAATTCCCATCAGTTCTGCTACTAATCTTGCTCCTGCATATGTCAAGTTATTTGTTTCTGTGATACTGGTGGTCTGTATTATGCCCAGTATTTATTGATTACCTCACTTATTTTCTCCCTTAATTTCTTGGTGTTGTAGGCTTTCATGGAGGGAATCTTTGTTCTCTCTGTATCTGGCTCCATCCATTGTCTAATCTTTTCTACCCATTCCGTCCTCTCTGTTACTTCGTCGGTGTTTCTTCGTGTGTCGTTGTTTGATACCTCATCCTCCCTGTCGTCTTCTGTGGCATCGTCTCTCAGTTCGTCTTCGTGTAATTCGTTGTCGTGTGACATTTCCCTTTCCAGTTCTTCTCTTTCTGTTGGGCACGAGAGCCAGTTCTTTTTCTTTATGTTCCTTGCTTGGTCTGCCAGCCTCTGCTCTGTTTGGGGGGTGTTATTCCTCTCATTCCAGATGTTGACCAATCTTCTTCTATATCCTCTCTCCGTCGGGTTGCTTCTGATGTAGCATCTCCATATTTCCTTATTTTCTTCTCTTGTCCATTTCTTCCTTTTGCCTCTGTACTCCAATCTCAGGCTGTTGATTATTGTCGTTGTGTGATCAGTTGCTGGATGACGACCTCCAAGTACCTGACCGTCTTCCCCTTCAATTGGGTTGAATACCTGGTTGCCCGGACGAAGCTCCTCTGTTGCCAGAGGTTCCCATTTACTCGTTGTCGTTTAATCCTTCATTTCTTTCCATCATTGCTGAGTTTTGCTATTTAACCCATAGCGGGCCCACCCCACAGGATAGGTAATCATTACAGCTGAGTAGACTGATGGAAATTATGGTAAAGATCCTTTCCCAAGGAATCAACGCCGAGGAGAGCGGTCACCCATCCAACGACTGACCAGAGCCAATGTTGCTTAACTTGACTTAAGTCTATTGACGACCTAACCCACTCCTCCGGAGTTAGTTATTATTATATTATTATTATTATTATTATTATTATTATTATTATTATTATTATTATTATTATTATTATTATTATTATTATTATTATTCAGAAGATGAAACCTGTTCATATGAAACAGCCCATATGGCGTTCATTCGAAAGATGTTACAGAAGCTAATAAGAAATACAGAAAGAAGAGATCAGTTCTTGAAAAAATAACAAATTAATAAACAGATAGAAATGCAAGTACTTTATT